>NW_007067414.1:125070-204846 GCF_000164805.1 Carlito syrichta
TCCAGTCTGGGCGACAGAGTGAGACTCCAACTCAAAAAAAAACCAAAAAACAAAACAAAAAAAAGACTGTATCAATTTATTTATGAATGATAATGACCAATTTCCTGAGTCTTTAGCAGTAAAGAATATAGCTTTTCTTAAAATGCTTTGCTAATTTGATGGATAAAACTGTTATCGCTTTTTATGTAATTTTTTGAGCACAGCCCCTGCCATTTTTCTTAATTTACTGACAATTTAATTTCATTGTACTTGTATTGTCTTCTCCTGTTCTTTGCCAATTTTTGTGGACTGTTTGCCTGTACATAGCTTAGTGATGTCTAAGAGCTCTTTTTTACATTGAGATTAGAAAGCTTATTTGAGGATATATTCCACAAGTACTTTTTCTAGTTTGTCATTTGCTTTTCAGTGTCATGAAATGGTGTTACACTTAACAAATTTTCTTTTTCTTTTTTTGAGTTGGAGCCTCACTCTGTCGCCCAGTTTGCAATGCAGTGGCACACTCTGGCGATCCTTCCACCTCAGCCTTCCAAGTAGCTGGAACTACAAGCGCGCGCTACAACGCCTGGCTAATTTCTGATTTATTGTAGACATGAGGTCTTGCCAACTTGTCCGGGCTGGTCTTGAACCTGAAGGCCCAGGCAATGCTCTTGCCTAGGCATGCCCAAGTGCTGGGATTATAGGCTAGCCACTGAGTCTGGCCTACTATTTTCATTTCATATCTTTGGGTTTCTTCATCTACATGCTCTCTAATTGTTTTCTTTTCCTTCTTTTTTCTTTTCCTTTCTTTTTTTTCCCCTCTCTTCACTTCTTTTTTTAATTTTTGAGTCGGGGTCTCACTCTGTTGCTCAGGCTGGAGTGAAGTGGCACAATCAAGGCTCATAGCAGCTTCAACCAACTGGGCTCAGGCGATCCTTCTGCCTCAGTATCCTGAATAACTGGAACTACAGGCATGTGCCACCATGCCCAGTTACTTTTCTGATTTTTGTAGAGATGAAGTTTTGCTATGTTGCCCAGGGTGATATTGAACTCCTAGGCTCAAGCAATGCTCCCACCTTGGCCTCCCAAAGTACTGAGATTATAAGCGTGAGCCACCACACCTGGTCTCTAATTGTTTTCCAATGATTAGTCATACAGGAACAGCAAAAAAGAGCTGTTATTTCATCTAACATGTTTGATTTTTATCTGCATATTTTTGTCATCCTTTATGTATATGCTTTATTGTGGTATTATTTTTCAGACATTACCTCCAAACAAATGGAATATCCAAAACCTATCTATAGTTGCATGGTTTTCTGTTAGAAAGGATCTTTAATTCTGTCAAGCAGTTCCATAAAATGCAAGGGATCAACCAGACACATAGAGTGGAAATAAGAAAACTAGAGAGCTGATAAGTAGACTCATATTGCCCTTGCTGTGGCTTCCTGAAAACCTTATATCAAATTCATGGCTGGAGCTGAACCACATGCTGTGTCCCTTGTCAGACATTCTTTTCCAAAAAGGATATCTAATAACTTTATGAACGTGTGTGCAGAAGAATAATTGCAGGCCTTTGGAGGCTTCTCCACCAAGACTTTCTGTATTGAGTGTCTCACTTACTGATTATAAATCTGCCCCTGTAACTTGCACTTTGGAGGGTGCAACTGAACTGAGAAGCAATGAGAAGGATTAGTGGATTGCTTTCTTTCCCTATGCAGCAATGAGATATAAGCTCTATCCACAGGCTCCTGAAGCCTAACTAGCTTACAATACAACAGAAATCACACCTTTAGGATATACATAGGCATACTCATTCACAGATCCTATGCAAAAACATTACCTAAATACTTATAATACAGCCCCTGCTGTCATATGGCTTCAAAATGCCAATCTATTTTTAAATGGGGTGTTTTAAGGTGGAAAGTATTACCTAGGTCAACTATCATAGGGAGAAATAGACTTAAAGACCTGAAGTGACTTGCCTGAGGTCATACTGTGAGTTAGTGACTCTTCCAACAATCACTATTACTATTAGGTGGAGATGCCTAGGCTGTAGAAGAAATCAATAGATCAGCCACTGTGTTATGATTTAAGAAGGACTCTCCCCTTGTCCTCCTCAGTTGCATAGTGCATAAAATTCCACCAGTGTAATCCTCTAGGATAAGGAATAATTCAAGGTGTATCTCAGCCAAATCATTATATAGAATATCTAAGATTAAAGTTTTTATAGATTGAGAAATGATCCAGAAAGAGGCAGTAAAGAATCTGGGGAGAAACTTTATTGACTTTGGCAATACTGTGAGAGACAAGGTTGAAAAATGCAGCATTTCTTAGATATTACACCTCAGAACAGTTTAAATGTTGAGGGAAAGTAAGTCATCTGTTCCTGCTTCTTGGAAGAGTCAGTGGTAGAAAAAGCAAATTTGGTTTCCAGTTCTTTTATTTTCACCTTATTTCACTGTGTGACACATCTAATTATATAACTGTATTATATACAGTGATTAACAAAATACTAATTTGAAGTACAGTTTTAGGTATTAACTCAGAGGCAGGAATCATCTATGAAAATCCACAAGCCTCTTCTTTATAGTATCCTCTTTCTTAAATCATTTGTGGAATATTAAAAATGAAAGAGTTTTTAGAGTTTTTAGAGATTATTTAGTTTTAGAGTGTAAACTAAATAATCTCTATCTTATAGGAGAGAAAACTCTTTATCTTATAGGAGAGAAAACTGAGGTCCAGAGAAAAAAAGATGACTTACAAACAGCTATTATGTGGCAGAGTTAGGTAGACTAGAACTCTATACTTCTGGATCGCAGGTCTGTGATTGTGTATCTACCTCGCTGCCTTTCACTGAGATGCTAATAAACTCTAAATTGGATATCTGCCAATAAGCCAATACGGACACTTCCTTATGTCAGGATTATTAGAGAAGTCAAATGCTCAAGATGTTCTTGCTTTCTTCTACTCTCTACTATGCACTCTCTTCCTCCATCCCTCATTCTCCTCTTCCTTCTTCTTTCCTTTCCCTTCTTTCTTTTGTTACCTTCCCTTTCAGTAAGGAGTGACATCATCAGGAAGTGAAAGCATAACTATAAGAAGAGTGTTTGTTGAACTCAAAGTTTTATTATTATAGTAGGGGCTCCAGTTGGTGGCTGTGGGGGAAATGAGACAATGGGCATTTTTCTAATATTAGATGAAACTGTTGTTTAGAAATCATTTATGATAATTAATTTCTAGCTTGAGAATTCTGCTACTTAAAGTATATGTGAATTACATGATACGCACACACAAACAAACACACAAATATTTTTAGGGAGCTTTTCATTTTATCCCTGTAAGTAATAAATTAAGATTTTTTTCTTAACTGAAGTTTAATTTTCTGAGACTAACATTTTCTGACTAATTTTCTGACTAATTTTCTAACTAATTTTCTGAGACTAGGGCTGTTTAGAAAATTACTTTTCAGAAGGGTATATACTAGACTCACAAAATTGTATGGTCTTAAATTTACAAATTATGAAATAAGAACCTGAGGAGTCTCCTGGCTCTTTTTTCAATTGAATGCTGGTGTTTACATCCTCTACTATCATATCTCTTCCTTTGTCCAGAGGGTGGTTTCCTCACCATCAATTGGATTGAGAATTAGAGGTACTGGCAAGCCAAATTCATGAAGTTGTTGTCTTCCACAGTACAAATAACAAAACAGAATATTTAAAAGAGCATCTTATCACTCTCTTTGGAAATTCTGGTGTGAAAGACATAGTTTCAAGTTTGTTTCATTCAAAACGTGTTAAATTTAAAGGGAAATGTAAGAAGATGCAAGATTGGGTAAAGACACTCTAAAGAGTTATGCACTGTTTTTTTTTTTTTTCAGTTCACATAGTAAGTAATACTGGTTACTTTGACTTGAATAAAAATAGCACTGTAATTAGTAAAAAAAAAATGGTTTGTTTGAAACCTAGATTTGACCATGATTTCCATCTTATGTGTGTTTGGTTTGTCTGATTCTAAAGCAAAAAATGTATTGCAAAAGCAGTAGTAAAAGTGAAAATCAAGTGCCTACATTTAATAGCAAAATACAATTGTCACCTTATATTTGTGTAGTGCTTTATAGTTTTTAAAAGCTATTCCAAAATTATTTGTTATTTTATTAAAGCCTCATGATAACTATGTGAAATAGACAGCACAGGTAATTTTCTTCTAGGCGCTGTATCTTTATTTTCCAGACAGTATTGCAAGGCCCAGAGATATTGAAACAATTTCATAGAAAGTGGCAACCACAGGACTAGAATCAAAGTCCTTTGGCTTAAATATCAGTATACTTTCTAATATGATTTGCATTTTTTAATGAAATATACTTTCATTATCAATGTTTTGGGGTTTCAACTGCACGAATTCCTATAGCTAACCACATTCACAGGAATGGCACACAATAATCTGTTACTTAAAATGTTGGGTATAGGTATCTTATTTAAAAGCCACAACTTTTCCTTAGAAGCCTATCCTATGTAAATGTCTTTTTATAAACCTCGGAAAACAAAGTGAACTTAAATGATTATTGCTATGATTTGAGTGTTAGTGCTTCCCCCACCAAATTCATGTTAAAAGCAAACTTCCATGGAATAGTATAAAAAGTCAGAAACTTTGGGAGCAGAACTCCCACAAATGGGATTAGTGCACCTATAAAAGGGCTCGTTGGAGCCTGTTTGTCCCTTCCCACTTTTGTCACGTGAAGACACAGCAAGATGTCAGCTTTGAGGCAGAGAATAAGCCCTCACCAGACATTGAATGTGCAGGCTCCTAGAACTTGGACTTTCCAGCTTTCAGAACTATGAGTAATAAACTCCTGTTGTTTATAAATTACCCAGTTTTAGGTATTTTGTTATAGAAGCTCCAATGGACTGAGTAGGACAATTGCTACAAGTTTTTCCATGTCAGATCCAACACATACAGGAATTTGGACAAGTGGAGTGAACTTGAAATTGAAAATGAGGAAGAGAGAGAGAGAAAAGAGAGAGAAGGAGAAAAGGGGGAGAGAGAGACAGAGAGAGAGAGAGAGAGAGAGAGAGAGAGAGAGGAGAGAGAGAGAGAGAGATAGAGAGAGAGAGAATTTTAATAACCTATGGCATGGCAGAAATTGTCAGGGGTGAATTAACAGCCCTATCAAGAATGCCAAGAAGAAAATAGAAGTTTGAAATCAAAAGTACACAAGTACAAGATTCTTCTTTAGAATTCCCACTTGAAATTTAGCAATAGCTAGCTAAACATTCTGCTGCTTATATGTTAGTGGCCTAGTTGATTAAAAAGAGTAGGTACTACTCTTGAGTTGTTAGGGGAAATCAGTAAAAATGAAACATTTCGGAGCTGGGTAACAGGGAATTGAGCTATAACAGATGCATAGTGTGAAAGCCTACTTTGAGCTATTATTGTTAGAAAGTATGTTGGGTCCTAGGAACAAAGGTATTTGTAAATTTGATATAGGTTGTGAGATTTAAAAACACCAAAAGGTTAATTTTGAACTCACTCAAGCAAAACAGTGGCAGAAGAAAAAAATTCAACTCTTAATTTGCCCCCATAGCATAATGTATTTCCCCTATTATCTCTTTGTACTTTATTGGGATATCCTGTTTATTCATCTATTTCCAATAGACTAAAAAATCTGTGAGATCATGAAACCTATTTGTATTGTTCTCTGCTTTATCCCTAATACTGTGTATAGTGCTTGATGTAGAATAAGATTTCAAATATATCTCTTTATGGAAAGAAGGGAGAAAAAAAACAGAAAAGTGGGAAGGAGAGGTGGCAGAAGGAAGAGAGATAGGAGTGAGGGACAGACCTAGAGGAGAAGGAAATTCACCAGAGCTGGTTTTGCTATGTTTAACTTACTTGCGCAATATATCTGCTTAAATTTATCTTCCTGGTTTGAATGTAGAGCAAACAGCATTAAAATATTATGCCATGTACACTTTTATGTATGTATGTTATACATCAATACAGGGCTAAAATGTCTTTGAAAAAAAAATCCACAGTGTATTCAAATATTTAGACTCATAGTTGGCAATATTTACTGTAGTCATCTTAAACTTCACGTCTTTTCCATTAATACAGGCATAACTTGGAGTTATTGTGGTTCAGTTCTAAACCATTGTAATAAAGTCAATATTGCAATAAAGTATCTTGAATTTTTTGGTTTCCCAGAGCATATAAAAGTTATATTTGCACTATACTACCATCTATTCAGTGTGCAACAGCAATATGTCTAAAAAACAATATATACATCTTCATTTAAAAATACTTTAGTGCTAAGGATATTCTGAACTTTCAGCAAGTTGTAGTCTTTTTGCTGGTGAAGGGTCTTGTCTCAATGTTGTTGACTGCTGGCTGATCAGGGAGGTGATTGCTGAAGGTTGAAATGGCTGTGGCAATTTCTTAAAATAAGACAACCATGAGGTTTACTACATCGATTGACTCTTTCTTCCATAAATAATTTCTCTGTAGTATGTGATGCTGTTTTTGACAGTATTTGACCCACAGTAGAACTTCTTTCAAAGTTGGAGTACTCTCAAACCCTGGCACTGATTTATCAACTAAGTTTATGTAACATTCTAAATTATTTGTTATTGTTTCAGCAATGTTCACAACATCTTTGCAAGAAATAATTTCCATCTCAAGAAACCACTTTATTCATTTATAAGAAACAACTTCTTATCCATTTACATTTTATCATGAGATTACAGCAGCTCAATGTGCTTCAGATTATACTTCTAATTATAGTTTTCTTGCTATTCACACCACAAAAGCAATGACTTCCTTTATTGAAGTCTTGAGTCCCTCAAAGTCATCCCTGGAGGTTGAAGGCAACTTTTCCAAACCCCTATTATTTTGTCCTCCTCCCATGAATCACCAATATTCTAAATGGCATCTGAAATTGTGAATCCTTTCCAGAAGGTTTCAGTTTGTTTTGCTCAGATCCATTAGAGGAATCACTATCTATGGTAGCTATAGCCTTACAAAATGCATTTCTTAAATAAAACTTGAAAGTTGAAATTATTCCTTTATCCTTGCACTATAGAATGAAAGTTGTGTTAACAGGCAGGAAAACAATATTAATTTTCTTGCACATCTCTATCAGAGCTCCTGGGTGACCAGGTACATAGTAAATAAACAATAAATTTTGAAAATAATCTTTGTTTCTAAGCATTATTGGTTCTCAACAGTGTGCTTAAAATATTTAGTACACCATGTTGTAAACAGATGTGCTGGCACATCAAACTTTGTTGGTCCACTTAAGAGCATAGGTAGAGTAGATATATCACAATTTTTAAGGGCCTTGGAATTCAGAATGGTCAGTAAGCATTGGCTTCAATTTAAAGCCACCAGCAGCATTGACCACTAACAAAAGAGTCAACTTGTCTTTTGAAACTTTGAAGCCAGGTGTTGACTTTTTCTCTATAGATATGAAAGTCTTAGATTGCATCTTTTTCCAATAGAAGACCTACATTGAAGATTGCATCTTTTTCCAATAGAAGATCTACAATGAAAATCTATTGTTTAGTATAGCCACCTTGATCTCAAGCTAGATCTGGATAACTTGCGACTGCTTCTATATTAGCACTTAATGCTTCTCCTTGTATTTTTACATTATGGAGATGATTTTTTTCCTTAAACCTCATGAGCCAATTCCTTTTAGCTTCCAGCTTTTCTTCTGCAGCTACTTCGCTTCTCTCAGTCTTGATAGAATTGAAGAGAGTTAGGGCCTTGCTCTGAGTTAGGTTTTGGCTTGAGAGAATATTTTGACTGGTTTCATCTTCTATCCATAGCACTGAAACTTTCTCTATATCAGCAAAAAAAAGTTGTTTTGCCTTCTTGACATTTGTGTATTCACTAGAGTAGCACTTTTCATTTCCTTTACGATTTTTTCATTTGCATTCATAGCATGGTTGTTTGGCACAAGATTTCAGCCAATCTTGGCTTTTAACATGCCTTCTTCATTAAGCTTGCTCATTTCCAGTTTTTGATTTAAAGTGAAAGATGTACAAATCTTCCTTTCACTTGAACATGAAGTGGCTATTCTAACACTATTTATTGGCCTAAATTTCAACATTGCTGTGTCTCAGGGAACAGGGAGGCCTGAGGAGAGGGAGGGAGATGGGGAAATGACCAGTCACTAGAACACTCAGTACACACTTACCTGTTAAGTGTCAGATGGACATAGTTTGTAGTGCCCCCAAACAATTCCAATAATAGAATAAAAAATAGTGGTCACAGATCACTATAATAGATATAATAATAATGGAAAAGTTTGAAATATTTTGAGAATTACCAACTGTGGCACAGAGACAAGAAGTCAGCACATGCTGTTGGAAGAATGATGCCAATAGACTTGTTTGAAGGATGCAGGGTTTTCACAAAACTTTCATTATTAAAAAAAGCATTATTTGTGATGCAAAATTAAGCAAAGTAGAATAAGTGGAAATATGCCTATAATACATTAACATTTGTTCCGAGAATATGTCACTAGGTTTCTAAAGACCTCCCATTCTATATTTCACAGTAGGCTTTAACATTCCAAAATATGAAACAAGTTCTGCTCTTTAGTCTGTCAATGACTAGGTACAACCACTGTCACTCCTAAGAGAAAACTTATATCCTTTCCCTTGTTCTCCCCCATGTGCTTCAGGAATCCTAAGGCGACCTACATGGTAATCATGTATTTATATACTTCTCTTTGTCTGTACTTCTGGGTTTGTTGGTGACATTGTGTTCATCTATAAATATAAAATTATTTCACAATTTTTACTTTGTAACTGAGAAGCTGTTTGCATATATAAATTATGAGGCCCAAATCAAAGCTAATGCCATGAAATGATAGCAGCATCCAGCAGAATTAGAATGTTGAGAGATATTGGTTTTCCATCTCCTCAGTCCATGTAAAACATTGATTTGATTCCTATGGAGCTAGCTAAGCTGAAGGACACCAAAGTGATTCTTTTTCCTTTTTTTGTGATATTGAAATGAAAATGTACTCATTTCCAGAAACCACTTCATGTAACTCATGCTAAGCTGTCATACCAGATTTTAACATTTTGTAAACTTTAAATCAGATTCTTTCACTGATTCTTATTAAAGCTTCTTATCTCCTCCATGGGATTTAATCATTGTATTTTTAAAAACCAGCTCTAAATACAGTAAAGTTTATGAGTATATTCAAACCTTAAGCATTTATAAAATTATGTTATGTTTAAACATAATATGTTAAAAATTATGTGAAACTTTTCTTAGAAAATATCAGACATATGCAAAAATTGAGGGTATCCTGCCTGAGCCTCCAACCCCAACACTGTCAATAATCTTCATGTTCCTTTGCTCCTTCATTCACTTTACATCCCTCTGCTCTGGGAATACCAAAATTTTACACAATAAAAAATGTGTTTAACAATTTAAAAATTATAGTTGCCAAAAGATAATTATGCAAAACCATGCAACAAAATATATAATATAGCAGAATTACATGTATCTATATCTTAGATGAATATTAAGGTGATTTCTTTGTGCCAATGTAGACATTAATATAGGCATTTATCACAACAGAATAAAATTGAGCTACATAAATATTATGTGTACAAATATACACTCAAAAATATATGCAATATTTGCATCTTTGATAGTCCTGTTTTTAGGTCTACATTTTTTCTTTAGTGTCAACTGATTCTCAGTGCCCTCTTTTGACATAAGAATTATTCTGCCTTTTAAAATGGGAAAATAAAGGCATATACATTTAATAGGTAGATTATTCAACCAAGGACATGGACATAGCCAGAATTAGAAACATTATTGTTGTTAAAGAGCGTCCATGTAATCAGACCACTATAATAGCTCTCTTGTCATTACATCTATAAAGAAACATTCCTGATCGCTTTCTGTTTTGATATTCCAAGGACAGGATTATTATTATTATTTACACTATAGATATATAAAATGAAAATATTATTTTTCACCATATCTCATTAATTATTTAAAGATAGAAAGGAGAAAACATAGGAGAAAGTTGAGAAGAAAAAGATGTTTGATAGAAACCAATTACAGAAAAAGAAAAATAATATTGTTTCATTATGCAATTACATTAAAAAGTTTTTAGCAAAATTCACGGTCATATTGTATACTTTATTCAAGCTCAATAATAAGCAGTTTAGGAAGATTAGAAATAGTTTACTTTTGTAAAGTAGATGAAAGATTAACTAAATTCCCAAACAGAACAAGAGCAAAAAAATCACAATATATTTACAGATAAAGAGAAGATTTTGCTACTGCAATCTTTTATTGGAAATCATTGTGAAAATCTGCTCATAATGACATCAACAGCTACGAACATATATACAGTTCCTTGACATGGAAATAAATCTTTTTGTTCAAATATTTTTCAAAGTGTTCATAACATGTATTTATTTATGATTCATTACCATATTGCAAGAAAGCATTGTAGCAAAAGTATAATGTAAATTCATATAGGACACTTTGCTACTAAGAGACAAAATTAAATGTCTTAAGTAAAAGAGAGTTGAAAAGTATAGTAAAGATATGCAAAGGAAATTGAAAGTGCTGGTAGGTTAAAACGATTCAGTTTTAAATAAGTGTAGTGGTTAAGATAGAAATGTAGCATCAGAACCTCAGCAAAAGTAGAGAGTAGATGGACTTCCGTTATGAAATCCCTCAACGTACTCTCCCGCTCCATCAACTTCTATATCTTCATGCTGCTCTGGCCCCTTCTATGAGAGAAAAAAGCCACTAATGTGATATTGATTTAATGGATTAACTCTCCAGGGACATTTGCATTTTAAAAGACCACCATAGAAAGGGCTACATTTTATCCAAAGGAGGACTGACAAATATGCTCAAGTTTAATACATATACTTGCCAATTAAATATCTACTGTAACTTTCTGTTTTGTGCCTTTAAAGTACAGAAGTTATGATTTTGATTTCACTTAGTTTCTCAGTGCCACATACTGTGAGCCTCATACTTCCATTAAGTTTGCACATCACTAATTTAGGACTAGCACCTTTGCATGACAATCTTTGGAATATCTCTTACATTTGCTGTGCCCTCCTATAGGGTATTGACTCTGTCTTATTTATCTTTGCATTAGTAGTGTGTGACACAGCCTGCAAATAAGACTCAATAAATGCTGGTGGAATGAATACACGTGTAAAAAAGTAGACTTGTCTATGTACCATATAGACACTCAACTCGATCTCACACATTAGAGTTTAGCAGAATGCATATCATAAAAATACCTAACAAGTGTGAATGCTGTATATTAAGTATTAAGATTTTACAACAAATTATCTATGTACATTTCCATATATGTATATCTCCCTAATAATTAATACAATCTTTAAGAACAGAAAGCACGTCTTGTTCATATTTTTGCACTTTTCCAACACAATGTCTGGCCATAGTAGGTGATTAAACAGTTTACAGGCCACATAGATAAGTAAGAAACTAAGATACAATCAAATTTTACTTCATGAACACTTACTTTGTTCTTCTTCTGTTCTGAATGACATCTCTCTCTCATTTTAATTTTTTTTATAAACATAATACTAGTGTTAAGGAATGTTAGATGGTCTGAAAATGTATACCCAAATGATAGTAATTAGTGGTATTGTATCAACCATGGGTGAAAAAGAGGGAGAAGGGCAGGATTGTTATTTATCTCTCTGAAGTCTTTATTTCATTTGGTTTAGTACTCTCACCAAGTACTCAGATATGATAAAATTATATGGGACTGACAATACTTTAAAATTCAAACTACTAAGTGAAACATACATCTAAGAGGCAAAAATCACCAACAGGTATCCTATAATTCCAAAGGTGCATATAAACAGAATATGAATTAATAATGCAACGTCATTAGATAAAAGATGGGGAGATCCTGGTATACATCAACAGAAGTTAGAATTTTTCTTTCTATACTTATTTTTGTCTATCTACCCATCTAAATTCTGTTTACCTATCTAAATTTCAAGTCGCTTCTAAGAAATTTGTAAGCTATAGTTTATTATTATCTTCATTTTATTGGTGGGCATACTAGACACACCAAGTTAAGCAGCTTGCTCAAATCACACAGCTAAGTAGTTGTGATGCCTCAGAGTTCAGAACTAGGCACACACAAACACACACTTGTGCACACACACACTTTTAACAAAAGGCATGCATGATCATTTTTAAAAGTTCAGACAACCAAAAGACATATAAACAAACAAAAACCCCTGAAAGGCCTATCTTAATCTCTCCTAATGTCTTTTTCATATCCACCTTCCAAATTTCAATCCCCCAAGGCAACCAGTGTTAACTGTTTCTGTATGTTGTTTTATGACTTTTTTCTACTAATAATAAAATACATAGATATATAGCTATAGAATGACAGAGGGCTATAGACACAGAGTAGACAAAATTTGTTTTTCTTTTTTACAAGAATGATGATATTATATAGAGTTTTGCAATTTGTAGCCAATCTTGTTAATTACTGTTATAATTTTTATTCTAACAATTCTAGGAAGAGGGTTCTTCAGGTGCATGTGTTTGGGCTCAGAAGACTGAGCTTTAATATTTAAGCAAAGGGATTCAATGACTTTTCCAAAAGCATAGAAGAAATGCAATGAAGAAGCATAATCCTATTCATCAGTTTCACCCATTATTTAATAACATGGGCCACCTGGAGCAATCCATGTACCTTTCCAATGCTCTCCTGTATAAAGTCTACTCATGCTTGATTTTTTATGCTTTGGTTCATGCTGCTTCTCCTGTCTGTAATAACATCCCCGGTTCTTCTCCACAAGTTCTAACTGTACCAGTTTTTCAAAGACAAGCCCAAGTTCCATTTCAATTCCACACACTTTCCAATTAGTCTTATCCTTTCCCAGTGTCCCACACTGTGGTAGGCAGTAGTCTATGTATGGACACTCAAGATTCTTGTTCCATGGTTATTCAATCAAACATTAATCTAGTTAAATTTTTGAAGAGGTTTTGCAGATGTGAAAAAGATCTCAAGTCAGTTGATCATAAACTATGGTGTTTGACTTGGTGGGCCTGACACAATCAGGTGAGATCTTTAAAAGCAAATCATTTTCTCCAACTGATTACTAAAAGAGAAGTCAGAGAGTCAAAGCACAAGAAGGATTTGATGTGCCATTTTAGCTTGAAGCTTGAGGTGACAATGTAAGACTAGAATGCTGACAACCAGGAGCTACAAAAAATGAATCAATTTGTATTGTCTTAAGCCATAAAATTTGTGACATTTGATTATGCAGCAACTAGGCTGGCGCTTGATGCAAATTAACACTTGACAATATTACCTTATTTAGATAATGTATGTGAAAATATGTAAATATTAATATTCTTGGATCTTTTCTACTCGACAGTCTTATTTTCTTAATACACTTTTGAGCTCCTTTTTAAAAATAGCAGAGACTATGTTTTATACTGGAAAAAAAAGTCAAAACCTTTCCCACTGAACAAGGCACATCAATGATACTCAATAAATAATTGACAAAGTGACCATAATATAAACTGAATATCCAGCTCATTGGTCTTTCCTTTTATTCCTGAAATGTCAGGAGTGAATAGAAGCTATTTGGCTTCTTAGCTATTTGTCATGAAATTGTTTTTATTAAAAAGCAGATGCTTTAATTTGAAAGCTCATGTATCAGTAGCTAGTATTCACCATAGCAAGAAATACATGTGTTTCTTAAAGAATTAACATGTGCAGGCTTAATATAATGCTATAATTAATGTTCACATGAATGCTGTAGATGTTATTATTGTGCTTGTTGCTGAGGCAACCATATGTACTATGTTCAAAAAGGTTGATTTTTCTCTCCCTCCTAAGTAAGCGAGAAAAAAAAAAAGCTTATTTAAAAACCTATTTAGAAAGGAACAACCTGGCATTTTTAAAAGCTGGTATTTCACTTCATTTTATCAAAAGTCATTTCACCAAAAATGTCAAATCCAAAAGCACCAACTTTTTTAATCAATCCATTTATTTATTTTTCGGGGATTGCTTTTTGGCTGCTTTTCTGAAGGCTCTTAGGCTCCAGTTTATTCCTTTACTTCATCCCCCATATCAGAGAAACCACCACATTCATCCACATTACTCATCAGAAAATACAACAAGCATTTCCATATCATGGCATAAGAGCAAGCTTTCTATATTTTAGTGACTATATTTACTAATTTTGTTCAGACAAATAAGTCATCACTTGAAAATCTGGGCATTCTTTTACTATTGCTGTAGTTATCTTGAATCATTGACAAATAACATACTTTACTTCCATTATCAAACACTTAAGCAAAGTATATTTGGAAGAAAAGGCAGTAAGCTTTGCACAAGGAGAAATCAAGCCTGACTGATTTATTGTGGCTCTTCTAGGGGAAAAAATATGCATGCAGACAAAGAGGGTCTAGTAGATAACATAATTTACATTCTCAAGAAATTTTGACAAAATTTCACATCTTCAAAGATTGTTAAAAAACAAATCTAAGTGAAACAAACAATAAAAAAAAAACAAACAAACTACCTTCACTACAGAATAGAAAATTGGTTTCAATTTAGGACACAAGTAGGCATTTCTAAAACAGAGATTTACAAACAGTGAATTTCCCCAGAGATCTGAGTAGTTAATATTTTACAAATGATCCTGAGGTAGTCTTGAAGCTGGCAGATGTCTTTAAGCTCTTCTGGGCAGTTAAAGGGTGAAAACCTTTTAAAGGAAGACCTAGAAAGGTCATGTGTCTGTAAAAAATGGCACTATGGCTTAGTGTCAGGAAGTGTCCCCAGGGAAAGATTATTTAAGCTGTACCCAAAAGAAACCCAAGAAAGGATTTGAGAATCAATAAAAATTGTTCCCCGAAGACATCTGCCCAATATGCTGTTGAAGCCAAAAAGACAGAGAGAGAGAGAGAGAGAGAGAGAGAGAGAGAAAGAGAGAGAGAGAGAAAGTCATGTATTTCATTTGAAGAAGAAGGAATATGAAAGAAAACAGAAAACATCCTCCCTTTGATTAGAAATTATTGTCACAATGTTAGACAATTCTGATTGGTGAACTAAAGACAGGAAGCTAAGGCCTAAAAAGAGCGTGCAAAGGGGTTGAGTAGATTATTAAATAAAATGAAGACTGACAATAGGTTATGACTAAGGTGAGAACTCAATTTTAATATGCTGAATTTTCAAATACTAGAATGAAACTGGTGAAACTTGAGAAACACTTCTTAAAACATACACTAAAGACCTACATTTTACAATGAAGAACAGATGTATGGAAACTCTTACTGCCAAAGGTTTTTCACTTCATCTCTTTCTCAAGCGATAGACTTATTTCTAACTGCTTGTTTGACAACTCTACCCAGTTCTCTCATGGACCCATTAAAGTCAACATCTGTAAAAACAAATCCCTTATTTTCTGCCCCCCTATGCATGCTTTGCTCCTCTTGTGTTCCTTTCTCACTGAATAGCATCCCATGGTCCTTTACAGGCCTTCCTGTCCCAAAGAACCCTCTGCATCACCACAAAATGGCACAACCATACGGTTTCAAATCCTGCCAGTCTGATGTCTGAAATATGCCCCAAATCTGGACCCACTTCTCCCTTCCTACTGCCACTGCCTTGATTCTGCTCTGAATCATATTTGCCTGAGTTATGTTAAAAACTTCTTGTGCTGTTCTAATCTGTTTTAAATCTTTCATTTCTCTCTTTTCCAGACCATCTGCACCTAGTTTTAAGACTTACCTTTAAAAGTTCCTGTTTAATCACGTGATTCTCTTACATAATAGTTTTTAAAAGCCTCCTACTGTGCATAGGATAACCTCCAATCTCCTGACTCTGCCATTTAAGCCCCTTATAGTATGGCCTTAACTACTTCAGTCCCTTGTCTAACCAGTGTTTTGCACTCCAGGCTCCCAAAGCTCTAGGCACAGCAGTCTACTTACAGTTATCAGCAGAGTTCCATGAACTCGCATGTTCCAGTTTCTATTACAGCATCCTAATGAACCCTTCTTATTACAGTTGCTTGTCTAGTTGTCTGCCTCCTCACAAGCTCATGAACACCTGGAAAGCAGTGAAAATACCTTCTGTTATCAGGTCATAAAGGAATAAAAAAAGTAACTCAATAAACATTGAATGAATGAATGATAGAACAGCTAGATGAGCAGAGACTATGTAAGATGGAAATATGAATTGTCTTCATAACACTTTTTGGATAACTTCATTGGTGACCAAACCATAAAAATATAAAAGATGATATCTTACTCATTAAAAAAAATAAGATGTATTGCTAGTCTAATGTCTAGCTCAAACTAAACCCTTATTATGTAGAGAAGCAGTGAGAGAATTGTTTCAGTTTGGGTTAGTTCATAGTAGCAATTTAAATATACAGCCTTTCTTTTCTGAAGTTTTAGAGTCATACATTTCTTTTTGCATAGAAAAATTATTAAAGCTATTTTTGATGTATTCTTGGGTAGATACCTTGATTTGAAGCACCATACAGATTCTTGTCATTTTCTGTGTCCTGACACAGATTGCCATCAGTCATAAAACTAAATGTTGCCAAATTTCCACGGAAGACATGCATATGAAAGAGATACATCAAGTGTTATAAATAGAAGTATCTAGTTCAAATCATGGAGGGAACTTTAAGTTGGAAAGTAATTTTTCCAAACCTGAAAGCATTTGTAAATGTTCACAGATGTGGTGACAGCACAACTACAAAAATAAGCTGAGTTTTTAAAATAAGGCATTTGATACTTAGAATAAAGATGCTGAAGTTTCATCTAGGGGAAACTGTTAATACCTCATTTTTATTGAAATATAACTAGACAGTGATCACAAATTCAGATATTTTGGATTTGTGTATTCTATAAATAAGGGGCACTCTTGTAAGCTTATTGTTCATTTTTATTTCTATGCATCTCCTTTCCCCATCAATAAATTTTATTTTCTGTATTTATGCTATTTTTTAAGACTCGCCTTCCATACATCCTATTTCCCACCCCATGTGTGATAGAGGCATAAAACATCAGCAAACGCTTTTATAGAATCAGATTCCATTTAGGAGAGGTTCACTCTTTCTGTTTTATTTACATATTTTTTGAGTTGGAGTCTCACCCTGTCACCCAGACTGGAGTGCAGTGGCCGCTCCCAGCCACTGCAACCTCGACCTCGACCTGCTGGGCTCCGACGATCCTTCTGCCTCAGCCTTCCGAGTAGCTGGAACTACAGGCACGTGCTACCACGCCCGGCTAATTTTTGATTTATTGTAGAGATGAGGTCTCGTCAAGTTGCCCAGGTGTGTCTCGAACCCGTGGGCTCAGGCAATCCACTCACCTCAGCCTCCCAAAGCGCTGGAATTACAGGCTGAGCCACCGAGCCCGGCTGTTTTTTTTTTTTTTTTAATAGTTGTTTTACTTTCATTGCGGAAGTAGCATCTCTTTAGCAAGGGATTTGCCTCTTCGAGAATGCAATATTCCATACAGTATTGCTTTGCTGCTGCTCTGTTGTTACTAAACAAACTAAGCCCATGTCACTAGAAGGGGAGGTAGAAAAAAACCACACATTTGTCGGCAGAGCCCTAGCATTTGATTTTTACACATCCCTCAAGTTTGTGAGACAACATGCTGTCAAATGTCAGAAGCACAGTGGATGTAACACAGAGAGTTCAAGGCCTGACCGCTGAATCCAATCTAAGTGCCAGGTTCCAAATACTTTTCATACCTGGGTTTTGCTGAAGGGCTCACATCTATACTTCATCAGTCCTTTTCAATCTATGTACAGTAGCAGTTGGGATTGTGCAATTTTCCTTCTCCAAGAAAGGTATTGATTGCTAAGGAGTTATTGTCAGCATTTTAAAATAAAATATGCTTTATTTTTATCATCAGAAGTATATTATAGACTGTAATTTACTAGTGCTAACCCTGGATCTGCAGGTTTGTTGCTTCAGTGATTTAGTGGATTCTCAATGGATAGTTTGTTACATCTCTAATTTGAACATATATCTACAGCATGTGTTTAATGTTATGCAGTTTTCACTGAGGCATGAAGGTTTTGGCACTCCAAAGCAGAAGAGTGAAGGGACTCTCTGGCCCCAGGGACTGCTTATGAGGTAACTGAGCTAGCTGGAAATCAAATTCAAATGGTACCAAGACAAAGGTCATAGTGAGAAAGGGTAGCTACAGAGAAATTTGGGAAACTACTAGTAGCAAAAGCAAACCTGAAAATGACCCAACAAAATACCCCTTACCAACAGAAGAGAAATGAATTTAGTCCTCATATGTTGACAAAGAAGTGCAATATCTTCTTTAACCCTCAGTGTGGCCTCTTTAGTGACGGCAATATATGACTGAGTCTGGAGGATGTCACCTCTTTTTCTTGGATTCTAAATCAATGAATTTTTAAAGTGATGATCAGCTGGAAGTGGGAGGTGTCTGTTGAGAAAGACACTATTTCAGAATTCTAAAGACTCTTCAATAGAAAAAACACTAAACTTCCTTCAAATATATCTAAATAATGGGAAAGATAGCACAAGAGTAAAACAATTTTAAAAGGGAGGATATCCAACCTACAAATGCCCAAGTGAGATCAAGGGAGATATTTCTGAATGTAAACTAATAATTCTCAGAGTTTGGGGATACCCATTGTTGTCTGATCGCTTGTTTTGCTCATTTATTCACCCCCTGAGATAAGTCATTAAAATAGCAGAGCATTTTCTTTCATTTCGTTTGAAATTATTATAATACTTAAAAATAGACTGCCACATATTATTCTGATAGGCTCTTTCTGTTACCAAGACTGTGCAGAGAGCTAATTCTTACTTCTCCCTCTCTTCTTGGTATTACTTTCCTCATGTAATCCCCTATGCTACACATTCAGATGTCAATTCACCACAAAGTGTCTCTTACTTAAATGCAAGTTGTTCCAAGGCATGGTTCATAACTCATTCTGAAATCGCCTGTAAAATGTACGAAACCTGATTCTGTTGCCACTCAGATTATTAGAAATAAATAATGAATTGCTGAGGTCGAGGATACATGTGCTTTTTGAAGGTAGAAGTGCCTGTACCAGATAGGCTATGACTCATGCCAGAGTGAGACAATAGCAAGATACTTGCCTGTGGAAAGTTTCACTATTTGTGTTTTCTGATATTTTCAATAAACTGCTTCCCACTTCTAATTATTTCTGAAGAATAAAATGAATTTTTAAAATCCCTTCAGCTTTTAAAACCAAGCCTGCTTTATGAAGCTATTTGTTCCAAATATCTTTTTCAACTCATGTGGACTTAAAATATTCCATTTCCAAACCACAGAAGATTCAAATAGAATTGTCAAATCTCACTTATTCTTTCTTACCAACTCATAATCTGCTACTCTGTATGCTCTGCAAGCACAGCTTTGGAAGCCAATAAATTAATATTTGAGATTTTTAGCCGTCTGCTAGGTTGCAGCACTTATATCTTCGAGGACACAATATACAGTAAGATTTTATATCGGGAATAAACAGTCTTTGCAGTAGACGATTTCAAAGCTTGAGTGCTTTAGTCCTTTATTGAATGCTGTAAATTTTAGGTAGATTGTAATCCCATTCATACTTTGTCTTTTAGAATGCCTAACAACTTTCAGCAACTACAAATTATTATGCAAATGCAATAGAATCACAGTTTGCACAATAAAAATCCTATCATGTTCAGTAAAAATAAAAAAAAGTATATTTCTCTGTGTAAGTTCATCACAACTATATATCTGCCAGCTATTCTTCCACCTAATCTAGCACCCAAAACTTCACTGCATTAGTTCATTTGGTACTTATGACAATCATGGCTTAATACAGACTGATTGAAACAGCATATATATCCACTCCAAAAGATTCATTGGCTTCCTTAAAAGCTTTTATAGCATCAACCTACTAGGTGTATTAAAAATAAAAAGTCGATTTAGTGTAACTGTAAATCAGCCATTTAATAAGATTTGAAAATCCTACATAGAGAATTCATAATATCAGAATGCTTTTACTCAACATTAAAAAAAAAAGGTTCCTAATTAAGTTTATAATGGAATGAACTGCTATGGAGAAGCAGAGCATGGAAATTATTGGCCAAACTCGTTTAAATGTATCTTAACGGTCTTCATTTTGCCTGCTGTGTCACTATTCCGTACTAATGTAGCAGATGAGACCCTTCTTCCAGACACTGAAAAACACATTTTATAAGATGAATTATCTTCATCTCAAAACTAAACAATTAATTTAAAAAGAAGTGTATGACAAACTCAACAGCAGTGTTGAGCAGTGAAGCTTCATAAGGGAAGGTATTCTATCTCACTCCTTTATACATTATAGCTCCTGCTGTAGTACTTTCATAATCTAAAATTAAACCTTTTCTTGCTGATTAATATACATTGGTTACTCTGCTTGAATTAAACAAGAAGGTAAACTTTACATAAATGATAAAACAATGGGAATTCTGTTCTACTTGCTAAAAAATATTGGTTTTAGTTAGTATTTTTCAGTCAATGAATAATACCCCAATGGTTTTAGGAGAAATAAAAGTACTGGTGTACATGCAAAATAATGACCAAACTTAAGAGGAGCTTGATGCAAGATTCATGAGGATATATTCCCTTCTTTGTATTCATTAGTTTGTGAATAAAATAAATTTATCCCCAGTCTATCTTCACTAACTTTAGTTTGACTCACATTTGGAAACTTTTCTGTAGATTCTTCGAGATCCTATAATAATGGTCCAAAATATCAGGCTTTTTACATAAGTGTTATTACTCTTTCATAGGCCATTTTTTGCGAAGTATTCTACAATGGAAGCTTTATAGTTTCAGTTATATCTTTAAATTTTGTCAGCATTTTCCACTTTTGTAAATTGTATGACTAGTCAGCTTTACTATTCTCCTTTTTCCAGGACATAATACTTGATCAGACTTGAATCTTAAATTTGTGCAACACTTGAATTTGGCTATTTATCGTGGGTTGCTCTTGAGAGAAGTATGTTCTGTATTTTATACAATCACAAAACTAAACTCCTATAACCTTCCCCATGACCTCTCATTGTACTTCATGATTGATTCACTGTTTAAAGCTACTGGATTTAGAAGCCATAAGGTTGTCAATGGGACAATTCAAATCTGTGCACAGCAGAAGCATCACTTTTTTTCCCCCCCAGATTTGGAGAGAGACTGTAGGGGAGATTTGCCACTTAATTTTTCTTAACTCACACTGGTTGTGTGCAATCTTATATGTATTTTATGCTCATTTTGATTCAGTATTTGTTTTGGGCTCTTTGAGATTCTTTGTACAGGTATGACATATAACTTACCCTATTAAATGCATAGGTAAATATTTGATAAGTCATCTTTTTCAGTGAGTGGATATACAGATACAAAGCCTGGATGTATTCCATGAAGTCTGATGTTGAGTTTTCAGTTTCAGAATTTGAAACTTCAAAATTAGTCATAGAAACAAGCAAAATCAGTTTTGAGGTGACAGTTAATGAAGAATGATCATTAATATTTATGACAGATTATTTGCAATTTGTTCCTCTATTACTATCCAAATATGTGTATGCATGGTCAGATCCCCATGGCAAGGCCCTGACAGTCGAGTGAGCAATCATCCTGTCTTGACTGAGGAAAGGTTTATAGGCAGCAGGACAGTGTCAGGCAATTTAAGCAAATGGTCAGACATCAGGGTAAACTGACTTTGTTGGCATATCCCATGAAGTAGAAGGATAATTTAAGTATTAAACTCTAGAAACCTTTCTTGTGAATTGTACAACCAGAGACCCTAAATCACCATCAGTCCAAACCAAAGATTATATTGACCTGCTGTAGTAGACAGCATGCACATTCTGCGACTGACACTTTCCAAGTACCCTTGCTTACTTTTGGAGCGTTTATAGCGTCCTTTCTCTCCTTCCCTTCTCTTCCCTCCTTTCCTTTCCTTTTTTTTTTTTTTTCCTTTTCCTTCCCTCCCCCGATCCCCGCATCTCCTTTCCCTCTTTCTCCTACTTTTACTTCTTCATAAGGACCAGAATGACTATCATTGAATACATGGAATCTTGACTGTTTCGAAAAAGTAGAACAAATACCATAACCAATGGAAACAAGTGCCATCTTAGATCCAAGCAAGAGAGACTCTGTGGTGAACAGACTCTTAGAGTGGTCTCCACGACCCCTACCTCTTGGTATCCACATACATGGGTGATTCTTTCCTTGGAGTGTGAGCAAGCCCTGTAACTTACTTCTAATGAAAAGAATATGACAAAGACAATGGGATGTACATGATTACTTGATTATATAAGATTGTAATAGTTCTCTTCCTGAAGTTTTCTCTTCTTTGCTGACTTCAAAGAAGCAAACAGACATGTTGGAGAGAAGGACATGGCAAGAAAGTCTGGGTGGCTGTCAGGAGCTGAGGGTGACCTCCGGCTGCAGCCAACGGTCAGTAAGAAAATGAGGCCTGCAGTTCTACAACCACAAAAAACAGAATTCTGACCAAAACTTAATACTTTTCTAAGTGGATCCTTCCTCACTTGATTCTCATATGAGACCGCAGCCCCATCTAACATTTTGAATGTGGTCTTCTGAGCCACTGAAGCCGAGAACATTGTTAAGCTGTACCTGGTCCCAGAAATGGTGTGATAATAAATGTGTGTGGTTTTTATCTGTGAAGTTCATGGTAATATTGTTATGTAACAATAGATAATTAATGCAGACCCCCTTCCCTGGTCCACAATACAAACATATATGTGACCACACATACTCAAGTAACTATGTTAAAGAACATATATGTGCCTCTGTCACTTAGAATCTGGTGCTCTATTCTGGCGTAACAAGACCTCAAATCTTAACTTCTGTTTATGTGGCCAATTGTTCACACTCTAGGGAATCACTTCATATTTCTTTCTTTATGCATTTCAAATAAAGGCAATTGCATCCAGCTGCCACAAAGTTTTTTTGGGGTTATGCCAACATCAGAGATACACAGTATTTCAGGATATGGGAAGTATTTGAACAGAAGAGCTTAGAAGAAAAACAAAATAATTAAGTTGCCTAATCCTCGCTTTTAGATAGTATAAATATAATACATATTATATAATAAAATATTATTTTCCAGTAGTTCTCAGAAGTGTCCAATGTCCATCTTATTACTACTCTTGATGTTTTAATTTATTGTTCCAGAGGTACTCACAATTTAGTATGGTATGTACAAAACTGCACATAGCAGTTGAGGAATATTTTGTAAAAATAATTCATTTATATTATTTTTATGTGGCATGATATTGGCAACTATATGAATATTGGCCACTAGAATTTCAAATTATTTTATTTTTATGAAATCTTTAATTATGTTTAATTAAATTTTCAAAAACTATATTAAAATTTTAACTTAAATTTAAAATTTGATTTAAACCTTTGACATCACAAGTGATGATATGCACTCTGTCTTTTTCTTTTAATTCAAGGTTTAAAGTTATTTTGAGGAATTTTTTTTAGAATATGCATGTGAAAAATTATTTCAATTTTTCAAAATTTTACATTTACTATAATTTGTATTTCTTGAAGAATTTTATTTAAACTTTCAGTCTTAAGAAAACCAGTTTTAATTTTTTAATTATTTAGATAAGGATTTAGTGAGATTTAGTGAACTATAGACTTCAAGTCAAGTCCAGCTTGTCCCTTTTCTTTGAATGGTCTATGAACTAAGTATGGTCTTCACATTTTCAAAGGTAAAGAAATCAAAAGAAGAATAATATTTTGTGATGTGAATGTATATGAAATTTTATTTTCAGTGTCCATAAAGAAAGTGTTATTAAAGCACAGTGATGGGTACTCATTTATGCATTGTCAATAGCTGCTTTTACACTACAAGGACAGAGTTGAATAACTGCAACAGAGATAGGGTAGCCTGCAAAGTCGAAAATAGGTGCTGTCTAGACTTTTACATGAAGAGATTGCTGACCTTTACCTTAAATCACTATTGTCACTAGGACATATATTATGTAAAAATCTTGATTATAACAGCATAATTACTTATTTTTCCAAAATGTAAACAATAAATAAAAATGTTTATGGAATAGATACATGGTTATTTTTAACAAAAGATGTATTTTTTATTACTTATTCAAACATTACTGGTTCATGCACAAAACAGCCAGATATGCTCAATAATAACATTCAGTGATCTTTGATAGTTTGCCAACTCTCAGTTATAGAAAAACCATTAACTTAGCTGGGTGTGGTGGCCCACGCTTCTAATCTCAGCACTTTGGGAGGCAGAGGCAAGAGGCAGAGGCAAGCGGTTCAAGACCAGCCTGGGCAACTTGGCAAGACCTTGTCTCTACAATAAATCAAAAAATTAGCCAGGTGTGGTGGAGCATGCCTTTAGTTCTAGCTACTTGGAAGGCCAAGGTAGAAGAATCACCTGAGCTGAGCAGGTCAAGGCTGCGGTGGCTGTAACATGCCACCGCACTCCACCCTGAGCAACAGAGTGAGACTTCAACTCAAAAAAAACAAAACAAAACATAACTTGTGTGTATGTATATATATATATTTTTTTCAATTTTTCATTTCTGAAGGTATGTCTGTCAATGTAGGAAGACAGATTATATTTTATTTAGTAGTTTGTTGATTAAAAACCTTAAAATATCTAAGCAAATTTTTGTGGTCTCTAGTTACATACCTAACTTGAACCTCACAAACTTTTGGGGTATGCCTATCTTTTTAAAAAGAATGTCCTTCAAAGTTCAGAATTTTGTCTCTGAGTGAATACACACACACACACACACACACACACACACACACACACACACACACACACACTCAAACTCACACACATTGCATGCATTTGTGTGTATTCCTGTGTACTGTATTAGGTTTAGTTTAGAAATAAACATACTACAAATTGTGCTTCTCTTTAGTAGTCAACAAAGATTCAGTCATCCATTTTTATTCGTTTGTGTAAGAATTAGCAGATTTGAGTAAATTGAAATATTTATAGGTATTCAAATGTGTAGGGAAGGGCTGGAGAACCTAAGAATTTAGGCTAGAAATGTCTTGAAAAGATTGTGAGACAATTCCTGAGAAAGTAGTATATGAGCTCATTGGTCCCTAAAATTAAAGGCAATGGCCATGTAATGGGATAAAATTAAGTTATATATATGACTGTACTTTGATTGACTCAAATAAGAGAAATCTTTTTATATTAGTATCATTCAGGAAAGTGTATTGAGAATTTGTAGTAGGTTAAGATTTAGCAGAGGACCCTTAGGCAGACAAAACAGCTGAGTAAACACTTAAGGGAAAATTAGTTTGAAAAAAACACTTTATTTTATGATTTAACAGGGGTACATAGTTCATATCATTTTCTCACATAATTTACAACACAACAAATACATAAGGTGATTAGTAAAATGAAGTATAGAATTATTACATTTAAAACCTTCAAAAGATGTAATTTCAGATAAGCAGGGTGATACAGTTGTGCTTTAAATATTAAAAAATAGTTTTTCACTGGAAACAGACTACTTAATAGACTTTCTATTTTTAATCAATTTTTACAGCACTATTTTTTTACTTAAAATGTGTTACTATGCAGGTATGATCAGCATATGTCTACTTTCTATACTAATCTTTTGCAAAAATAGACTTTGAGCACAAGCAACTCTCAGTTCAACCACTACATTCCTAAACACTATTTCTATTAATAGACTTTATTATTAAGAGTTTTAGGTTTACACAAAAAGTAAGTGGAAAGTACAGGGAGAGTTTATATCTCTCTCACCACCACCACTAGCACACCCAGTTTTCCCTATTATTAACACCTTGCATTGGTGTGGTACATTTGTTACAATTGATGAGTCAATACTTATATATTAATATTATTAACTAAAGTCCATAGATCACATAGGGATTCATCTTTGTGTCATGTAGTCTATGGGTTTTGGCAAATGTATAATGACATGTATCTATAATTACAATTCCAGACAGAATAGTTTCATTCCCTATATACCTCATATTCTTCCCCATTCACCACTTCCTCCTACCTGAACCCCTAACAGTCACTGATCTTTTTGCCATCTCCATAGTTTTGCCATTTCCAGAATGCCATATAGTTGGAATTATATACAATTTAGTCTTTTCAGGTTGACTTCTTTTACATAGTAATATGCATTTAGGGTGACTTTATGTCTTTTTATGACTTGAGAACTCAATTGTCCATTTTTTACGGGTTTTTAAATTTAAATGTTAATTTAGTATATAGTGTTTTAAACATTCCACTAGCTTTTTTGGAGATGGGTATATGTGATAAAAATGTCTTCATGTAATTCGTAAGTATCAAATCAGTGTAACTGTGATATCCATCATCTTAAATATTTGTCTTTTCTTTGTGCTAAATACACTTAAATTATGTAACTTCCAGCAATTTTGAAATATATAGGAGTATAGTGAACAATAGTCACCTTACTAATCTATCAAATAGTAGATCTCATTTCTTCTATCAAACTGTATATTTTGTACCCATAAATAAACCTCTCTTTTTTTGAGGAATCCATACTGTTTTCCTTAGTAGCTGACCTAATTTGCATTCCCACCAATGCTGTAGAAAGGTTCCCCTTATTCCATATTCCCTCCAGCATCTGTTGTTCCCCATCTTTTTTTTTTTTAACATAAGCCATTTTAACTGGGAGAGATGATATCTCATTGTGGCTTTGATTGCATTTCTCTGATGATTAGTAAGGTGTAAGACTTTTTCATATACTTTTTGGCCCTTTGTATGTCTTCTTTTGGGAAATATCTATTCAGACCTTTTGCCTATTTTTAATTGAATTATTATTATCATTTTTACTATTGACTTGTTTAAGCTCCTTATCTATGCTGGTTATTAATCGCTTATATGGATAGTTAGCAAATATTTCTTTCCATTTTATGTGTCGTCTCTTCACTTTGTTGATTGATTGTTTTCTTTGCTGTGCAGAAGCATTTTTAAAATCTATAAATTCCTTTGGGTATAATGGTTATTTTAAAAATAATTCTTCCAATCTATAAGCATGGAATATTTTTCCTTTTTTTGGTCTTCTTTAGCTTTTTTTTAATCAATGATTTCTTTGTATTGATTTTTTGAATTCTTTTTAAAAATTGGTTTTTAGGTGCTTTATATTTTTAAATGATTGCAAATGGATTTAATTTTTTATTTTTTTCAGATTGTTTCCTGCTGCGTGTATAATGCTACTGATTTTTGTATGTTGATTTTGTATTTTGCAACCTTACTAAATTTGTTTATTATATCTAACAGTTTTTTGGTGGAGTCCTTAGGCTTTAAAAAGTATAAGATTGTTTCATCTGCAAACAAGGCTAATTTAACTTTTTCTTTTTATTGTGAATGCCTTTTATTTATTTTCCTAGCCTAAATGCTATGGCCAGGAATTCCAGGATTATGTTGAAGAAAAATGGTGAAAGTGGGCATCCTTGTCTTGTTCTATGAGGCCCGACAATTAAGTTAGCAAACTCATCCTAGAAGAAGTGCTGCATACCTCATTGCTGAATATCACTATGGTCACCTTTGAAGTATTTCTTTTGGGAAACTATGCACTGATGCCAGTGCCTAGTTCATTTGTCAAAGCTATTTTGGAACTTTTTTTCTGGAATGGTCATCAGAACTGTTGTTGTATTACCCTTGATGTCCTGCATGTCATCAAAATGTCTTCCTTTCAATAGTTTCTTTATGTTTGAGTAAAGAAAGCAATTATTGAGGGCCAGATCAGATGAGTACAGTAGTCTTCCAATACAGTTATTTGCTTATTGCCTAAAAACTCCCTTGCAGACATTGCTGGTGCACTGTCATGATGCAAGAGCTCCTTTGGGACCATTTTGCACACACCTTTCTCATGACAGGATTTTCATTTAAGATTTTTCTGTTTCTCTATAGATGTTTATTTGGTCTGCTATGCTTTTCATAGTCAGTCAATGATTTTGATACAAAATTCACCACATTTTTTTCAGTTGTGGTCAGGTCTGCTAGTTACTGGCTGTCCTGATCTCTCTTCATCAGTGATGCTTTCTTTCTCTTCTCTCAGAAAAAATGTCCAATCCATTTGTATGCTACTGTTTTCTTCATGGCATCATCTCCATAAAATTGGATGAACATGTCCTTGATTTCACTCCCACTCTTGCCAAGTTTAACAAGAAATTTAATGTTTGTTTGTTCTAATTCATACTCTTACATTCTTGTGACAACAGTTCTGATGGTCATTTCAGGAAAAGAGTTCCAAAATTGCTTAGATGGATCGACTAGGCACTGGCACCAGTGAATAGCTTCCCAAGGAGAGTACTTTGAAGATAACCATGGTGATATTCAACAATGAGGTTTATAGCACTTTTTCTAGAATTAGTTCATGAACTTAATTGTCAGTGATCATAGATATTAGAGAAAAGGTTTTCAATTTTTCTCAGTTCAGTACAATGCTTACCTGTGGGGTTGTCATATATGGACATAATTTTGAAGCATGTCCCTTCTATATCCAGTCTGTTGAGGGGTTTTATCATAAAGGTATGTTGAATTATATCACAAGCTCCTTTGGTATCTGTGGAAATGATCATATAGTTTTTGTTGTTGGTTTTGTTAATGTAATATATCACCTATATTGGTTTGTGTTATGCTGAACCATCCTTGCCTCCCTGGGGTGGATGGGTTCAGCATGAATCCCACATGATCATGGTGAATGATCTTTTTAACATATAGTTGACTTTATTTTGCTAGTGTTTTGTTGAGGACTTTTTGCGTCTATGTTTATCAGTAATATTGACCTATAGTTTGTTTTGTCCTTATCTGGTTTTGGTATCAGGGTAATGCTGACCTTATAGAAGGAGTTTGGGAGTGTTCCCTTTTCTTCAATTTTTTTTTTTTTTTGAAGAGTTTGAATAGAATTGCTATTAGTTCTTGTGTAAATGTTTGATAAAATTCAGTAGTGAAGTTATCAGGTCCTGGGTTTTTCTTTGATGAGAGGTTTTTTATTGTGGTGTCAATCTCATTAATTGCTACTAAGGTTATCTATTTATTTATTGTTCAATCATGGTAATTTGTATGTATCCAAAAATTTATTCATTTCTTCTAGGTTTTTCAATATGATATATAGTTTTTTATAATAGTCTCTAATGATTCTTTCTATTTCTGTGGTCTCAGTTGTTATGTCTCATTTTTTTGTTTTTGATTTAATTTGTGTCTTTTTTCATTTTTGTTAGTCTAGCTACTCTAGATTTGTTGATTTTGTTTGTCTTTTCAAAAAATCAACTTTTTATTTATTGATCTGTTTTATTTTTTGTCTCAATTTCATTTATTTCTGCTCTGATCTTTTATTTTCCTTCTAATACTTCTGAGTTTGGTTTGTTCTTGCTGTTTTAGTTTCTTGAAATCCATTGTTAGATTGTTTATTTGAAGTCTTTCTACTTTTTTGATGCAGGATTTAGTGTTATAAACTCAGTATTGCTTTTGCTATATTCCATAGATTTTCTTATGTTATACTTTCATTTTTATTTGTTTCAAGAAATTTTGAAAATGTATTTTTTAGTATTTTCATCAATCCATTGCTCATTCAGACACATGTTGCTTAATTTTCATTCATTTGTGTATTTTCTGAGATTTTTCTCATTATTGATTTCTAGTTTTCTTCCACTGTGGCCAGTAATGATACTTAATATATTTCTTTAAAAATATTCAGACTTGTTTTGTGGCCTAAAATCTGGTCTATTCTAGACAATGTTCCATGTGCTGATGAAAATAATGTGTACTTTGCAGCAGTTGAAATGTTCTGTAATGTTCTGTAAATGATTGTCAGGACTAGAGTGTATTTTAACGTCTGTTTCTTTGTTAATTTTCTGTTTGGATGATCTACCCATTACTGAGAGTGGGGTGTTGAGGTCTGCTACTATTATTGTACTGCAGTCTCTTTAGACTCATTAATGTTTGATTTATATACTTAGAAGCTCTGGTATTAGATGCATAGATACTTTTTTTTTAATCAATATTTTTTATTATGATGCTGTGGGGTACAGTTAAGGGTTAGGTATACAATTACGTTTCATTCAGGCACCCTGTTGATAAGAGGTGTTTCCCCGTCCCCAGACAGATATTTGCTACTGTTAATCCAATCTCCCCCTCCCCCCATAGTTTCCCAGTACCGTCAGTCATTTTCTTATAGTATTACATTGGATGTTCAAGGTCCATTATATGAGGGAGAACATGTGATATTCGGGTCTTTGTTTCTGTGAGAGGTCACTCAGTATTATAGACTCTAGTTCCATCCAGGATGCTGCAAAATTCATGATTTTGTTCTTTTTTATGGCTGCATAGTATTCCATAATGTATATGTACCACATTTTTTAACCCAGTCCTCTTTTGATGGGCAGCATGGGTGCTTCCAGGTTCTTGCTGTTGTGAACAATGCTGCGATAAACATACATGTGCAGGTATCCTTTTTATAGAGTGATTTGAGTTCTTCAGGTTATATTCCCAGAAAGGAGATTGCGGGGTCATATGGGAGGTTGATATTTAGAGCTTTTAGGAATCGCCACACTGCTTTCCACAAAGGTTGCACTAGTTTACACTCCCACAAACAGTATAGAAGTGTTCCCTTTTCACCACACCCTCTCCAGCAGCTGTTATTTTTGAGTTGTTAATAATTGCCATTCTGACTGGAGTTAGGTGGTATCTCAGTGTGGTTTTGATTTTTCATCTCCCTGATGATTAGTGAGGTTGAACATTTTTCATGTGTCTGTTGGCTGCTTGGATGTCTTCCTTTGTGAAGTGTCTGTTCATATCTTTTGCCCATTTTATAACGGGATTGTTTGTTTTTTTTCTTTTCAGCACGTTTAAGTTCCTTATAGATCCAGGATGTTAAGCCTTTGTCAGATCTGGTGTTGGCAAATACTTTTTCCCAGCCTGGAGGCTGTCTCCCTACCCTCTTGATGGTTTCTCTGACTTTGCAGAAGCTTTTCAGTTTAATAAGGTTCCACTTATCTATCTTCTCTCTTATGACCTGTGAGTTTCGGGTTTTGTACAGGAATTGGATGCCAGTTCCAACTTCCATGAGGGTATTTCCTTCATTTTCTAAATTTCTTATGGTTTGAGGTTTTACATTTAGGTCTCTGATCCATTTGGAGTTAACCTTTGTGCATAAGGATAGATGGGGTCCTGTTTCAATCTTCTGCATGTGGTCAGCCAGTTTTCTCAGCACCATTTACTGAATAGGTTCTCGTCTCCCCAGTGGTAGGTGGTGGAGGCTTCGTCGAAGATGAGTTTGTTGAAAAATTGAGGTTTTGCTTCTGGAATCTCAATTCTATTCCATTGATCTATATGCCTGTTCCTATATCAATACCAAGCTGTTTTGATGATTGTAGCTTTATAGTAAAGTTTGAAGTCTGGTAATGTGATACCACCTACTTTGTGTTTTTTTTTTGCTGAGTATTATTCTGGCTATTCTTGGACGTTTGTGTTTCCATATGAATTCCTGTGTTGTTTTTTTCTAGGTCTGAGAAGAATGTTGCTGGTAATTTGATGGGTACTGCATTGAATTTGTAGATTGCCTTAGGTAAGATGGACATCTTCACAATGTTGATTCTTCCAATGCATGAGCATGGGATGTTTTTCCACTTGTTTGTGTCATCTTTGATTTCTTTGAGCAGTGTTTTGTAGTTTTCATTGTAAAGGTCTTTCACGTCTCTGGTTAGGAAGATACCAAGGTATTTCATTTTTTTGTGGCTATTGTGAATGGAATTGTGCTATTTATTTGGGTTTCTGTTTGTTTATTATTGGTGTAAAGAAACACAATTGTCTTTTGTACATTTATTTTATATCCTGAGACTTTGCTAAAGTCCTTTATCAGTGTAAGGAGGTTTTTGACAGATTCTCTTGGGTTTTCAAGGTGCACAATCATGTCATCTGCAAAGAGAGATAACTTGACTTCCTCTTTCCTATTTGAATACCCCTGATTGTCTTCTCTTCTCTGATTGCTCGAGCCAGAACTTCCAATACTATGTTGAACAGGAGGGGTGAGAGTTGGCATCCTTGTCTTGTTCCAGTTTCAGGGGAAATTGTTCCAATTTTTGTCCATTTAGGAGTATGCTGGCTGTGGGTTTCTCGTAGATGGCTTTTACTATTTTGAAGTATGTTCCCCATATGCCTAGATGTTCAAGGGTTTTTATCAAGAAGGGGTGCTGGATTTTATCAAAAGCTTTTTCTGCATCTAATGATATGATCATGTGGTTTTTGTTTTGACATCTGTTGATGTATTTAATTACATTTATGGTTTTACAAATGTTGAACAAGTCTTGCATCCCAGGAATGAAGCCTACTTGGTCATGATGGATGATTTTTGAGATGTATTGCTGAATCTGGTTGACTAGGATCTTGTTGAGAATTTTAGCATCTATGTTCATCAAAGATATTGGCCTGTAGCTCTCTTTCTTTGTTGGATCTTTACCTGGCTTGGGAATCAATGTGATGTTGGCTTCGTAAAATGATTTGGGAAGCGTTCCATCTTTTTCAATTGCCTGGAATACCTTCAGTAGGATTGGTATCAGCTCCTCCTTAAATGTCTTGTAGAATTCTGCTGGAAAGCCATCTGGACCAGTGTTTTTTTTTTTTGTAGGTAGTTTTCTTATTATGTAGTCAATTTCCTTGATTGTTATTGGTCTATTTAGGGTCTCAATTTCTTCTTGTTCCAACCTAGGTAGGTTGTGTGAAGTCAGAAAGTCCTCCATTTCCTTAAGGATTCCAAGTGTGTTTTCATACAGGTGTACGTAGTAGTCTCTAATGATCTTTTGTATTTCTTCAGGGTCAGATGTGACTTCATGTTTTGTGTTTCTGATTATGCTTATTTGGTTTTTTTCTCGTTTTTTCTTGGTCAGACTAGCTAGGGAACCATCAATCTTGTTTATCCTTTCGAAGAACCAGCTTTTTGTTTCATTGATTTTTTGTATTTCTTTTTGTCTTCTATGTCCTGGATTTGGGCTTTTATTTTGGTGATCTGGATTCTTCTGCTGAAATTAGGGTTTTTGTTGTCTTGCTTTTCCAGCTTCCTTAGGTGGCTCGTTAGGCTGTTAATTTGTGTTCCTTCCATTTTCTTCATGTGTGTTTGTAGGGATATAAATTCCCCTCTTACTACAGCTTTCAAGGCATCCCAGAGATTTTGGTAAGATGTTTCCTCATTTTCATTTGTTTCCAGGTATCTTTTGATCTCTGCTTTGATTTCATCATTGACCCAGGAGTTGTTTAAACATTCTATCTAGTGTCCATGTCTTTGTGGGTTTTGCGGGGACCTAGTTGGTGTCAATGTTTATTTTTATCCACCGTGGTCCAAGAAGGTGCATGGTAGAATTTCAGTCCTTTTAAATTTGCTTATGCTTGATTTATGTCCAATTATGTGGTTGATCTTAGAATATGTTCCATGCCGTGATGAGTAGAATGTGTATTCTGTGGTCTTTGGCTGAAGTGTTCTGTAGGTATCAATTAAGTCCATTTGGTCCAGAGTCTCATTGAGGTTCCAGATCTCCTTGCTGATTTTTTGTCCTGATGATCTGTCTAGGGTTGTGAGTGGGGTATTAAAGTCCCCAGTTATGATGGTGTTAGAGTCGATATCTTTCTTTAGGTTTCCTAGAAGTTGCTTTATGAAAGTTGGTGCACCTATGTTCAGTGCATATATGTTTAGGATAGATATTTCTTGTTGATGGAGTGAACCTTTTATCATTATGTAGTGGCTCTCTGTACCTTTTTTAATTTTTGATAACTTTAATGGTATTTTGTCTGAAATTAGGATCACGACTCCTCCTTTCTTTTGTGTTCCATTCGCCTGAAAATTTGTTTCCCATCCTCTTACTTTGAGTCTGTGTATATCCTTTCTAGTGAAATGGGTCTCTTGAAGGCAGTATATTGCTGCCTGGTGATATTTTATCCATTTTGCCATTCTATGTCTTTTCAGTGGTGCGTTTAGTCCATTCACATTCAGGCTAATTATTGAAATGTGAGAGTTCGTCCCTGTCTTAGAGTTCTTATAGAGTTGTTGTTCTTCCTCTTTTTTTTTTTTTTTTTTTTTTGTCTTTCTTTTGGTTTTGGGGTTGGTTCATATATATTTTATTCTTTTCCTTATACTCTTGTGAAGAATGTTGTTCTTTTTTCCTTTTCTTCTGTGTTTAGTACTTTCTTAAGTGTTTCATTAGAGATGGTTTGGTGGCAGAATAAGTTCTTAGAGATTGGATATCTGGGAAAGATTTTAATTCTACCTCACTGATAAAACTTAGCTTGGACAGTTAGGTTATTCTTGGTTGAAATTGTTTATCTTTTAGGACTTTGAAGATAGGGCTCCAAGCTCTCCTAGCCTGCAGGGTTTCTGTAGATAAATCTGCTGCTATTCTGATTGGTCTTCCATGGTAGGTGATCTGGCCTTTTTCTCTTGCTGACTTTAGGATTTTTTCTTTTATGACTACTTTGTTTAGGTGAATTATTATGTGTCTATGAGTTGGTCTTCTCATTTGTTGTCTTGCGGGGGTTCTCTGAATCTCTTGTGTTTGAATTTTTGCATCACTGATTAGATAAGGGAAGTTTTCTTGAATGATCTCATGGAAAGTTTGTTCCAGTGTGGTCTCTGTCTCTCTTTCTACCTCAGGAAGTTCAATTGCTCTTAGGTTAGGCCTCTTGAGGTAATCGCTCATCTCTTGAAGGTTTTGTTCTGTCTTTTTGAGATTATTTTCTGTGTTTTTAAGAGTTTGGGTTATTTCTATATTTTGGTCCTCAAGCTCTGAGATTCTTTCTTCTATTCGGTAATTCTACTTTCCATGCTTATTTGTTTGTTATTTATTTCATTCACAGTATTCTTTATTACTGTTATCTCAGATATCAGCTCCTTCCTAGTTTCTTCTTGTGTCTCCTCAATTCTTTTTAATCTCTCCATTATTGTCTTGATATCTACGTTTGTAGTTTGAGATCCTTCATTCTGGGGGCTCTTCATTGTTTGCATTCCGAAGTCAGTTTATTCAGTGTCTGCCCTCCCAGGGTCTGGGAGAGACCCATACTCTTCTTTTGGTTTTTCTTCATTTGTGTAGATTTTTCTCTCTCTCCCCCTTTCCCTCCCCTTCTTTAATTGTCTTTTTGAGGGAAGGTGGTGTTGCTTTTATTTCTTTTCTGCAATATTCTGTTCTTCCTTATGAGGATCTATTGACTTTGTTCACTTTTCAGGTTGGAGCATAGGCTGCAATCTGTACTTTTTGCAGTTTTGAGGTTTAATTGAGAGGGAAGCTGTGGTTCAGAATGCTGAGTCTAGCATCCACAAACAGGTGTATGAGCACACTGGAACCTATTTCCCTCTGATTTACTATCTGTCCATTCAGCAGTATGTAGTCTTGGTCCCTAGATTAAAAAGGGGGGTATGAAAGAGGAAACTACTGGAGGAAGGGGGGGTCAATAGGGAGTTAGAAAGAGAGAAGAGTGAGAGGGAAAACGGATATACATACCAACTATCAGGTGAGAAAGAGACACAAGGCCAGGAAGAAGTGAAGAAAGACACGTAAGAAAGATTCTCTAAAGAGTACTGATAGCTACACAGAGACAGGCCAATAAAATCAAGAAACAGTGTAAGTCAGAAGGCAAACAGCAAACGTGATCAAAACCAACAGTTACAATGATAAAATCATAAGTCCAAATAAGCGATCAGACTAAAGTCACTTCTCTGATCTCTGATTCCGGCCTCTCCCCTTTGTTCTTCATTGCTGTGTAGGGGTGGGGCTTTGTCTCCTGCTTCACGCTGTTGCCTTAGGAACTGAGGTAAATTTTGTTGATAGGTGGGTGGGGCAATGGAAGTATCTGCCTGGAGAATGGCGAGGCAGTTTATGCAGATCTGTTTTTCTCCGCTTGTCTGGGTCCCCCATCTTGGGATCTTGCGCTGAGTGACTCAGCCAGGGTGGGCCTAGAGTTCCAGAGCTCCAAAGGGCAGGTGGTGGGTGGCGAGAGTGGCCCTGGGCCCCCTACAGGGTACTTCAGCCAGCAATGGGACTGGTGTCTCTGAGGGGCGGGTACCCAGAGCCTCCCTGAGTGACTGGCAGCTTGGTGCTGGATGCCGGGCTGGAGATGATGTAGCTAGGGAGGGAGGTGGGAGGGTGCTGGCACCCAAGACTCCCATGCATGCAGTGGAACAGCAGCAGCAGGGGGCTGCAATATCTGGCCCTGCATGAGACTGAAGGTCCCCAGGCCTCGCACCAGCATGGCTGGTGGTGGGCTGGGGGATGGGGGAAGAGAAGTAAGAGACTTTTTGGGAACTCACGTTCGGAGAATCTCACAAGTTCACCTATGCCGTCGCCATCTTGTTCCCGTCTCCCTGCATAGATACTTATACTTGTCATATCTTCTTGCTAAATCGATTTCTTTATCCTTATATAGTGACCATTGTTATCTATGTGTGTCCTTATATGCAAAGTGGGTTTCTTGTAAGCAGCATGTGGTTGATTCCTGTATCTTTCTTTTTTTTTCTTTTCTTTTTTTTTAGAGTAGGAGTCCCATTCTGTTGCTCAAGCTGGAGTGCAGTGGCACACTCATGTCCACCACAGTCTTGACCTGCTGGACTCAGGCAATTCTTCCACCTCAGACTTCCAAATAGCTGCAGTTGCAGGCATGCACTGCCACGCTTGGCTAATTTTTTTATTTATTGTAGAGACAAGGCTTTGTCAAATTGCCCAGGCTGGCCTTGAACCCCTGGGCTCAGGCAATCCTCTTACCTCGGCCTCCCAAAATGCTGGGATTACAGGCTTGAGCCACTGTGCCCAGATGATTCCTATTTCTTTATCTATTCAGACTATGCCTTTTAATTGGGAAATTGAGTCCATTTACATTCTGTATTATTATTGGTAGCAAGAACTTACTACTGCTATTTTGTTGCTTATTTTCTGGCTGTTTTATAATGTCTCTCTACTTTTCTTCTTTTTTTACTGTCTTCCTTCATGGTTATTTGATTTTTTTATGGTAATATGTTTTAATGCATTGGTTTTTGTTTTTAGTGAATCTATTACAAGTTTTTGCATCATGGTTACCATAAGCTTCATAATAAACATCTTATAAATCTAACAAGCTACTTTTAATACTTGATAACTTATCTTAGATCACAAAGAAAGAAATAGAAATAAAGAAGAAAATAAAAAAAGACAAAAACCTACACTTTAACTTCATTCCCCCCCATTTTGGCTTTTAGTTGTCTCAATTTACATCTTTTTATATTGCCTGTCTCTTAACAGGCTGCTGTGGGTGTTATTATTTTGACAAATTTGTTTTGTGGGTCTCAAATTAGAGTTAGGCATGGACTTTACACCACATTTACAGTATTAGAGCATTCTAAGTTTGCCCATGCTCTTATTTTATCAATGGGTTTTATACCTTCCAATTGCTTTCTTTCTATTGAGGCACTCAAGTTAGCATTACTTGTAAGATGGATCTGGTATTGGTGAATTCTGTCAGCTTTTGTTTGTCTAGAAAAAACTTTCTCTCTCTTTCATAGTTGAAAGACGGCTTTGCTGGACACAATATTGTTGAATAACGGGTTTTTTTGTTTTGTCTTCATTTTTGTCTTGGAGCACTTTGAAAATGTCATCTCACTAGCTCATGGCCTGTATGGTTTCCGTTGAGAAGTTAGTTGCCAGATAAAGTTTTTTTATGTGTCATTTGTTTCTTTCTTCTTTCTCTTATAGGAGCTTCTTTTTATTCTTGACCTTCAAGAATTTGACTATTATATGCCATAGTCTTATTTGGGTTGAATCTGTTTGGTGTTTTCCAATCTTCCTGTACCTTCATCTCTTTTTCAAGTTTTGGGAAGTTTTTTGTTTATTATTATTTCTTTGAATAAGCTTTCTACACCTTGCAGTTTCTCAATTCTTTCTTTTATACCAGCAATTCTTAGATTTGGTCTTTTGAGGTAATTTTCTATGTTTTGTAAGAGATCTTTATTTTTTTTTCCTCCTCTGATTGTTTATTTTTAAATAGCCTGTCTTTGAGTTCACTAATTCTTTCCACTGCTTAATCCTTTTTGATGTTGAAAGCCTCTAATAAATTTCATTTATTTTTTATCTTAGCATTGTGTAGTATATGCGAGGATTTGCTACATAAGTAAATTGCGTGCAGGTGAGGTTTAGGCTTGTAGCGATCCCACTCTGCCCCTGACAGTAGACATGGTACTCAGTGGGTGGTTGTGTGTCTCTTATTATCCCCTACCCCAGCAGTTCCCAGTGTTTGTTATTTCCATCTTTGTGTCCTTGTGTCCAATGTTTAGGGTCCAATTATGAGTGAGAACATGTAGTATTTCATTTTCTGTTTCTGTGATAGTTTGCTTAGAATTATGGTCTCCAGCTGCATCCATGTTGCTGCAAAGGACATAATTTTGTTTTTCTTCATGGAAAGCCTCTAATAAATTTTAAAGTTCAGCAATGTATTTCTTAGTTCCAATAGTTCTATTTTACTTTTTTTATTATTTCAATTTCTGTGGTAATTTTTTCTGATAAATTTCTAAATTGGTTTTATGTGTTATCTTGAAATTCACCGAGTTTCCTTAAAAATGCTTTTTTGACATTTGGTCAGAGAGTTTGCATGTCTGTGTTTAAATTGTTTCATGTGGTTGTACGTCTATGACTTTGCATTAAAAGAAGTTGCTATTTATTCCAGTTTTCTCTGTCTGACTTGCTTTGTTTTTTTATTGAATACTTTTCCTTATAGTTTTTTGTAATTTTCCTGTTGATTTTGTTTCTTCTTTTTTCCCACTAGGTTACTACTACTTTTGTGGCATTAGATGGTGTCGTAAGCCCGGGTTTTCCTCATTTCTAATAATTATTCAGAGTGTTGCCTATTCCAAATGGGCAAGGTCTTAAAGGAGATATCCTGGTGGTTTAACAAGCCTCACTAGTGGTTTGTGCTCAGGGGACATATTGATTAAACCTTCTATAGTGTGGTGCTATTGAACTGTCACTCTGATTTGGTGTCTCTTTTGGTGAGTTATACAGTAGAGGTTCTAGGGTTGGGAATAGTGGCCCTACCTTCCCCTACTATCTCTAGCTATTCACAGAGTTTTTTTTCCAGATATTCTTGAAGCTTCCTGTGGGTCTCCCCACAGGAAGTGAGGAGGAGTCTCCATTACAGAGGGAAAACTGGTTATCTACCTTTATCTCACTTTTTCCAGTGTAGAAATCATGAGTTGGGGGGATTTTCCACGTACTTCTTGCTAGGTACATTACAGAGAGGGGAATCTCAGACATAGAAGTTCAAATCTCTTACTGTCTGCTTTTCTCATGAAGGAACAAAACCAGATTGCTTCTAAATTGTCATTGTGGAACCCTGCTACAGGTCATTTGTTTTTATTGCTGAATAGTATCCCATTGTTTACTGCCATTTGTCTATCAATTCACCTATTGGGGGAGATCTTGGTTGCTTAAACTTTCAACAATTGAAAATACCAATCTATAATCATTATGTACAGATTTTTGTGTAGAATTAAGTTTTTGCCTCATTTGGGTAAATACAAAGAAATGCAGTTATTTGACCTGTATGGTAAAAGTATGTTTAGTTTTATAAGAAGCCGCTAAACTATTTTCTAAAATTGTCATATCTTTTTGCACTCCTATGAGCAATGAATGAAGTTCTTATTGTTCCATATCCTCTGCAACTTTTAATATTGTCAGCATTTAGGGTTTTAGATAGTCTAATAGGTATAGTGGTATCTTTTGTTTCTGTGTTTTCTTTTTTTTAATATTTTAAATTTAGTTTTTATTATAGACTTGCAGGGTTCAAGTGAGGATTAACAACACAAGTAGGATGCATGCAGGTGAAGTTTGAGTTTCTAACTGGCCCTTGCTCCCTCTGGTAGTAGACTAGGTACCCTTTGTGTTGTCATGTATCCCTCACCCCCTTACCTTCCTCCCTCTTCTAGTGGTGCCCAGTGACAGCTGAACCCACTCTTGTGCTAATGTACCTAGTGATCAGGTCCACTTATGAGTGAGAACATGCAGTATTCAATTCTTTGTTTCTATGATGGTTCACCTAGTATAATGGTCTCCAACTCCATCCAAGTTCCTTCAACGGCCATGAATTTTTTCTTCGTTATGACTACATAATACTCCATTATGAATGTGTACCACATTTTCTTTATTCAGTCCACTTTTGATCAGAAGCAGTGTTGATTTTATGTTTTTCTACTGTGAATAGTGTGGTCATAAACATGCATGAGCAGGTGTCTTTTTGGTAAAGAGATTTATGTTCCTCTGGGTATATTCCTGGGAAAGGGATTGTTGGATTGTGTGGAAGATCAATTTTAGTTCTTTTAGGAATCACCACACTGCTTTCCATAGAGGTTGAACTAGCTTGCATTCCTACCAACAGTGTGGAAGCATTTCCTTTTCCCCACACCTGCACCAGCACCTATTGTTTTTTGACTTATTAATGATAGGTATCCTTACCAGAGTTAGGTGGTATCTCACTTTAGTTTTGATTTGCATTTCTTTGATGATTGGTGAGGCTGAACAGTTTTTCATGTGTCTGTTGGCTGCTTGTATGCCATCTGTTGACAAGTGTCTGTTCATGTCCTCTGCCCACTTTTTAATGGGGTTGTTTGTTTTATTCCTTTCACTTCATTTGAGTTTCTTGTAGATCCTGGATGTTAGGCCTTTGTCAGATGCATAATTTGCAAATAATTTTTTTTATTCTGTGCATTGTCTCTTTACTCTCTTGATAGTTACTTTTGCTATGCAAAAGCTTTTCAGTTTCATGAGGTCCTGCTTGTCTAGCTTAGCTTTTTTGGCATTCACTTTTGGGGGCCTGGTCAAGAATTTGTTGCCTACTATGATGTGCAAAAGGGTGTTTCTACATTTTCTTCTAGGATTCTTAAACTTTGAGGTTTTACATTTAGGTCTTCAATCCATTTGTAGTTGATTTTTGTATATAGTGGTAGGTAGGAGTCTTCAGCATGTGGTTAGTCTGTTTCCCCAGCACCGTTTGCTAAATATGATCTTTTCCCAATGATTCTTATTGGTGCTTTGTCAAAGATGAGTTCGTTGAGAGACTATGTTTTTGCTTCTGGAATTTCTGTCCTGTTCCATTGGTCTATGTGCCTGTTCCTGTACCAACACCATACTGTATTGGTTACTGCCGCCTTGTATTACAGTTTAAAGTCTGGAAGTGTGATATCTTCCACTTTGTTCTTTTTGATGAGTGTTGTTTTGGTTATTTGTGTTCTTTTTTGTTTCCATATGAATTTCTGATTGTAATTTCCAGGTCTGTGAAAAATAATGTTGGTAATTTGACAGGTATTTCATTGAATCTGTAGATTGCCTTGGTAGGATGGACATCTTGACAATATTGATTCTTCCAGTCCATGAGCATGGGATTTTTTTTTTCCATTTGTTTGTGTCATTTTTTATTTCTAGAATTTTGTAGTTCTCATTGTTAAGGTCTTTCACTTCTCTGGTTAGGTGAATGCCAAGGTATTTCTTTCTTGTGTGTGTAACTATTGTGGATGAGATAGTGCTTTTCATTTGGATCTCTGCCTGCTTGTTGCTGGTGTATAGAAATGCAACTGTATTTTGCATGTTGATTTTGTTACCTAAGACTTTATTAAAGTCATTTATCAGAGTGAGGAAGCTTTTGACAGACTCCCTGGGAGTTTCTAGGTATAGAATCATACTGTCCTCAAAGAGGGATAGCTTAACTTCTTCTTTTTCTATTTGGATACCCCTGATTTCTTTCTCCTCCCTGATTGCTCTAGCTAGGACTTCCAGCACTATATTGAACAGGAGGGGTGAGAATGGGCATCTTTGTCTTGTTCCCATTCTTAGGGAGAAAGCTTTCATCTTCTACCCATTGAGAAAAATATTAACTGCGGTTTTATCATAAGTGACTCTTATTTTTTTGAGGAATGTACCTTCTATGCCAAGGTATTCAAGGGTTTTTATCAAGAAGGGAGATTGGATTTTGTCAAATGCATTTTCTGCTTCTAATGGGGGGTTAATCATGGGGTTCTTGGTTTCACATTTGTTAATGTGATGAATTATGTTTATGGGCTTGTGAATGTTGAACTATACCTGAATCCTAGGAAAGAAGTCCCCCTGGTCATGGGGGATGATACTTGAAATGTGTTGTTGGATTCGATTGCTAGAGTCTTATTAAGTATGTTAATATATGTTTGTCAAGGAGATTGACCTGTAATTCTCTTTCCTTGTTGAGTCTTTGACAGGTTTGGGTATCAATATGTTGTTAGCATCATAAAATGAGTTGAGGAGAATTCCATCATTCTTGATTGCCAGGAATACTTTCAATAAGATTAGTATCAGCATCTCCATATGTGTCTTGTAGAATTCAGGTGGGAAGCCATCTAGTCTGGGACTTTTATTTTGACAGGGAGGTTTCCTATCACTGAGTAGATTTCCTGGATTGTTACCAGTCTGTTTAGAGTTTCAATTTCTTCTTTTTTCGACTTGGGAGGTTGTGTGATGTCAGAGAGTCCTTCATTTCCTTCAGATTATCTAGTTTATTTGCATATATGTGTTTATGATAATCTCAGATAATCTTTTTAATGTCTTCAGGGTCAGTGTTGTCAACCTGGCCTGGTGTCTGTCAAACTCATTTATCATTTCAAAGAACAAACTTTTTTTGTCTTGTTGATCCTTTCTATAATATTTTTGTCTTCTATATTCTGAAATTGTGACTTTATCTTAGTAATCTGGATTTTTTTTACTGGATTAGCATTTAGATGATCTTGCTTTTATAGCTCCCTTAGGTATGACATTAGGCTGTTTACTTGTGATCTTTCTATTTTCCTGATGTATGCATGTAATGCTACATCTTAATGCTGGTTCCATGGCATCCCAGAGATTCTGATAAGATGTGTTGTTGTTCTCATTTGTTTTCAGGATTTTTTCTTTTATTTCTGTGCTGACCCAGAAGTCATTCAGCAGCATGTCATTGAGTGTCCAGGTCTTTGTGTGTTTTGAGGGGAATATTGTTAGTGGTGATAATTATTTTTATACCACTGTGATCTGAGAAGATGCGTGGTGTTATTTCAGTCTTTGAAATTTGTTCCTGCTTGATTTATGTCCAAGAATGTGTTCAATCTTGGAGTATGTTCTATGTGCTGGTGAGTAGAATGTATACTCTGCAGTTATTGGGTGGAGTGTTCTGTAAATGTCTATTAAATCCATTTGATCAAGTGTTGAGTTAATGATCTGAATCTCCTTGTTGGTTTTTTGTCTCAGTGATTTGTCTAAGGTTGTTAGTGGAGTATTTAGGTCTCCAACTATGATTGTGTGAGTGTCAATGTCCTCTCTTAATTTACTTGGTAGTTGTTTTATAAAATCTGGTGCTGCTGTGTTGAGTGCATATATGTTTAAGATGGATATTTCTTGCTGGTGGATTGAACCTTTTATCATTATGTAGTATCCTTTTGTGTCCTTTTTAACTTTGACAGTTTGAAGTTTGCTTTGTCTGATATCAGAATAACTACTCTTGCTTTCTTTAGTTTTTCATTTGCCCAAAAGATCATTTTCTAGTATTTAACTTTGAGCCTGTGGGTGTCCTTTGCAGTGAAATGAATTTCCTGGAAGCAGCAGACTGGATTGTGCTTTTTTATCCAGTTTGACACTCCATGCCTATTCAGTGACACATTCAGTCCATTCATTTTCAAATTAAGTATGAAAGTGTGAAAGTTTTTTTTTTTTTTTAGTTGGAGTCTCACTCTGTCACCCAGACTGGAGTGCAGTGGCTGCTCCTGGTCACTGCAGCCTCGACCTGCTGTGCTCTGGCGATCCTTCCTCCTCAGCCTTCTGAGTAACTGGAATTACAGGCATGCGCTACCATGCCCGGCTGATTTTTTGATTTATTGTAGAGATGAGGTCTTGCTGTCCAGGTGGATCTCAAACCCATGGGCTCAGGCAATCCACTCACCTCAGCCTCCCAAAGGTGCGGGATTACAGGCTGAGCCACCGAGCCTGGCTGAAAGTATGAGAGTTTAACCCTGTCATAGCATTGTTAGGGGGTTCCATGCTTTAATTTTTGTGCTTATCTATGCATGTGTTTCCATTTTTATGAGTGCTCTGTATATTCTGCTAACTCTGTGCTTGCCTGTACTTTTGTGATAGGTATGACTATTCTTTTTGTTTTATGTGTTCAACACCTTCTTAAGCATCTCCTGAAGGATTGGTCTGGAGGCAGTATATTCTCTTAGGGATTGGACTTCTGGGAGGGATTTTAGTTCTCTGTCACATATGATGCTTAGCTTGATGGGATAGGAAGTTATCTGCTGGAATTGCTTTTCTGAGAGTGTTAAAAATGGGACTCCAGTCCCTTCTGGCTCATAATATTTCTGCAGATATTTCTGGAGCAACTCTGATGAGTCTTCCTCAGTGGTCTGATCTTACTTTCCTGCTGCCTTTAGGAATATTTTTTTTTCTTGCTTACTTTGTGGAGATGGATTACTATATGCCTTAGGGATGGTCTTCTCATGTGATACTTTGCGGTGATTCTCTGAATCTCTTGTGCTTGAATGATCACCTCTCTAGCAAGATGTAGGAAATTTTCTTGAATGACCCTGTGGGATGCTTGTTTCATGGTGTTCTCAGTTTCCTTTTCTGCTTCTGGTATGCCAATTAGGTGTAGATTTGGCTTCTTGACATATTCCTTCATCTCTTGGAAGTTTTGCTCCTTCCTTTTGAGTCTTTTATCTATGTTTTTGATAGACTGGATTAGGTCTATATTTTGGTCTTCAAGTTGTGAGATTCTTTCCTCTGCCTGATTGAATCTTTTCCCTATGCTTGTTTCTGTGTTTTTAGCTTCCAGGATGAAGTTCTTCATTTTCATTATTTCATAATGGGTCTTTCTGAAACTGGCCATCTCTGCTTTTACTTCCTGCATGACTTCGATGAGTTTTGCTTCCAGTTTCTTGTGGTTCTTTTTATTCATTTTAGCCATCTAAACTTTGATTTCTGTGACTTTCATCTGGTGCAGGTTGTTCTGGGGGGGGTCTTCCATTGTTTGTGCTCTGATAGCTGCTTTTTCTAGCACTGTCTCTTTATGACTCTGAGTATTGCCTCTATTTTTCCATTGATTCTTCCTCATTTGTGACACACCTCTCTTGCCTCTCTCTCTTTCCTCTTTGATTTTGTTGCCCTGAAGGTAGTCAATAACCTCTGTTCTATGGCCCTTTCTGTCATTTAATATAGGTTGAGAGAGAGGAGCACTCACTTCTGTTTTGTGCCTCACTTTGTGACAGGCCTTTCTGCTGCAGATTTTCTTTCCCTTTGTTAATCCAGTTGGGTTGATTTTCAGACCCTGTTGCAAGCACTCTGCAAAGAGTGGGTGGAGGGATAGCCCCACATCTGCTGTCCGCAATTTGCAGACCAGAAGCCTTCCCACTGGGAAAGACTTTAGGTGTCTTTCATGTCACCCCCTCTGTTCAAATCCATACTCAGCACTTGAAAGAGAATAAATTCTCTGCCATGGGAAGATCCAACCTATGAGCATGTGGGGCTTATTGGTTATCCTTCCTGATTTGGTGAGGATGGTGGGTTGGCTGCTAGCTGTTGACAGCTGGTGCCAGCTGAGTTCAATCTGCAGACAAACTTTTCTGTCCTGGGAGCTGGCTGCTGGTCTCTGCTGACAAAAGGCATGCTCTCAGTGGGTTCCCTATTCCACTTGGGCTCTGTTCACCCACCACTGTGCCCTGACTGGACTTCTTCCCATCTGGAACCAATGCATGGCTAAAAGGGGAGAAAACAACCTAAAGTGTGTCGAGATCACTCACTCCCTCATGTTCACAGGGCAGGGCTTCAGTTCCTGTGTGAGTCAGTTGCATGGTAGGGATGGGGTTCCTGGATTTTAGCATGTGCTGTCACTTTCTGGTCTGAGCCCTTTCCCTATGTTTTTGATAGACTGGATTAGGTCCATATTTTGGTCTTCAAGCTCTGAGATTCTTGTTTCTGCCTGCTTGAATCTTTAATGAAAAAAATCTTTTCTGGGTGCAGAGTGCTTCACCTGTCCAAAAGTGTTCAAGGTGTCTTTATCTATTGACATCTGGGTCCTACTCTGCCTTGCTCCATGAGAGAGGTACCTGTCTGCTACTCCACTGTGGCCATCTTGGATCTTCCCCCCATAGTGGTATTTTATGGTTGCTTTAACTTGCAATTTCCTGATGATATAAGATGATGAGTATATATTTATATGCTCATTTGACAGCTATATATCTTCATTGGAGAGATGTTTGCTTAGGTTTTTTGTCTATATTTTAATTGGGTTGTTTGTTTTTTTATTGTTAAAGAGTGCTTTGTATATTTTGGATGCCAGTCCCTTATCAAATATGTATTTTGCAAGGTTTTTTTCAGTTCATGGCTTGTCCTTTTAGTCTCTTAACAATATCTTTTGTGAAGCAGAAGTTTTTAATTTAAATAAAGTCCAACTTTTCTTTTTTTCATAAATTGTGTTTTTGGTGTTGCATCTAAACAGTCATCATTAAATTTAAGGTCACCTAGATTTTCTCCTATAGCATTTTCTAGGAGTTTTATAGTTTTAAGTTTAAATTTAAGGCTGTAATTCATTTTGAATTAATTTTGTGAAAGGTTTAAGATCTGTGCCTAGGTTTTGTTTTGTTTTGTTTTGTTTTGAGTTGGAGTCTCACTCTGTCACCCAGACTGGAGTGCAGTGGCCGCTCCCGGTCACCGCAGCCTTGACCTGCTGGGCTCCGGCAATCCTTCCACCTCAGCCTTCCAAGTAGCTGGAACTATAGGCGCGCACTACCATGCCCGGCTGATTTTGATTTGTTGTAGAGATGAGGTCTCACCAAGTTGCCCAGGTGGGTCTCAAACCTGTGGGCTCAGGCAATCCACTCACCTCAGCCTCCCAAAGGCACAGGATTACAGGCTGAGCCACTGAGCCCAGCTTTTGTTTTGTTTTATTGTTTGTTTGGGTTTTTTTTGCATAGGAGTATTCAGTGTTTCTAGGACCATTTGTAAAAGATTATCTTTTCTTTGGTGTATTATCTTTGTTCCTTTTTGAATGATCAATTCAATGACCAGACCTGCATACAAATTGAAGCTAATAGTTGCTGTGTATATATATATATAGATATATATGTGTGTGTGTGTGTGTGTGTGTGTGTGTGTATCTTTACATTTGGAATATCCTAATATTGATATACTTATTAAGCCACTTCTCTCTTTCTCATTCAGATGTGGTGGGTCTCATTTGGTTCAGAAAGTGAACAATAGTGCTGTGCATCTTAGGGAAATCAAAATTATTGCCAGCATAACAAGTGTTCAACACAGAATGAAATATTTTATCTTTACTGCTGAAAGTGAGGCACCTAGCTAGCTATATTGCAATACAAAATTGCTAACCTTATTTGCCAAGCAAAAAATACATTTGAGAAATTTACTCTTTAAGTATGTGATGCCTTTCACCATTTCTAAGAGTGCTGTGAAATTCATTTTAATGAATATGAGACTAATGATTGAAATGTTAATACTATTAAACATTTTTAAGAATACAAACATCTAACTTAAATCAATAAAGTGTAATTATTGTAATAGGAGAGTTCACTTCTATATTTGACCATTACCACCCTTATAACCCCATCTTCTGAGGATAAACAAGTGGTAATAAGAATGAGCATAGAATGATAAGAGAAAACACAACTTGACTGAGATCTGCTAATTTTGTAGTAGATATCACTGAAAGATCTACGATTTTTCTTAAGTTCTTTTTATCATCCTTTTTTAGCATATTTCACTTAAAAATGATTTTGTTCTCATAAACTTATAATATGTAATTTTATTGTTGTGCTTGCAAAATATTGTTTTCAAAACTCTTTGAGACTTTTGAGAACCCACCACTCATTTTTCTCACAATGTTTAAAGGAACTGATTAGAGCCTAACAAGGAACATTAGGTTGACATTTATCAGAAAGTATGTGCATAGTTATGCTCTTTACACATTCTTGTCTTTCTTTGCAATTCTTACAGTTTACCTGTGAAATTTTAGTGTTGGTGAACTTAGAAATGTCATTATGTCTTTCTGGTTTAATGTCAAAAACTACACTGAATCCTGGAGTAAAGCTTGTCACACCACTTTGCCACCCTCAGGAAGGGAAGTAAAGCTTTTCATTAGAGGTTTCAGAGTAAGTTCATGTGTTCATTTTGGCTTACTCCACACTTTTTCTGTAGCCGCCAATATTACATATCTTTGCCTCATGTCATAGTATACATCTATTCCTTGTCATTTACAGAGCCAAAATATATTGGTGCTATTGAGAAGAAACCCTGGCTTCACCACAAGTTAGGTGAAAAACTTGGCAAATGCTCTGTGTCTATTTTCTTATCTTCAGAGAGCAAAGTATTAATGATGAATTGACTTATGGGGCAATAAAATAAAATAGAATAGTTAAAGTAAGTTTCTACTGCATGCTATTCCCTACTATTGATATACATATTAAGCCACTTCTCTCTTTCATGCAATTCCACACTCCTGACTTGGGGGAAAAGCAAATAACTCATTTCAAGGGGTTAAGATTGTGGGGAATATGAAAGCAACATCACATATGACATAATTTCAGGCTCTGATTACACATATATTGGGATCTACTAGATATTTTGAGGAATTTAAACCATGTGTTGAATGTTTATCTTCATAAGGGTTTTATGATCTGTTTCTTTTCTTCTGAATAGTAGCATGGAGGAAAGTACTTGAAGCAGACATGAAAGGGTCTTAACCCTAGAATAACAAAGACATTTTTAATGGCCTCTTAATGTTGCTGCATCTTAAATAATAATGTTGTAGGCAAACTTTGCCTATTGAAATTCATCCCTGGAAACTTTTCAATATAGATATCTCTCATCTCTTTGTGGAATGCCCTACTTATTGGAGAAGAGCTTTGCTCTTTTTGCAATGTTTTTTACCTTGGGCAAAGATCATGCTATAACCAGACACCTGTGCAATTAGATGCCTTTCGCAAACTTTAAAACCTATTGTTGTAGCATAGGTGAGAATAAAAATCTTTTTTTTTCTGGATGGAAAAAGACTATAGAGGAAAATCTTATTAAAAGTAGTTAAATATGCTCTAGGTTAGTACCTCATCCAGATTATACAGGATTCTTTTGTTTTTGAACTGGAAAGCACATTACAGTTTCTTAATGCTCTCGTTACACTGAATTACCACAGTGAGCGTGACTTGTTTTGGACTCTAGAAACTGGCAACAGTCTTAGTGCTTTTCTGTCTGAGGTCACTCACTTATTATATCTAACCAATAGTCGCTCCGACCTGAGGTGGTGGTATCTCCAGAGTGGAGCTATGACTTAGCAGTCAGCTCTCAGTTTAGTCAGTAGTATATCTCACTAAAGGCAAATGAGCCATGGTGTTTTTGATTCTGGTTTTCCAACTTTGGAAAAAATGGATTTTAGTTTTCTTTGATTCTTCAGTATTATAAAATACGTAAAATTAAAGAGATCAGAGCTGAACATGTAAAGGTTACGAGCTGTATATACCCAGGAGAGGGAGAGACTGGCATTTATCCTAGTACTCAAGTGAAAAAGTTGGAAGTGAAAAAGTTGGAAGGGACCTTGGGGATCTCTTGACCTTGGAATTGATCTCTAATTGTTCTGAGTTCACGTCTTCTAATTTCATAATAGAAGATATAATTTCAGGCTCTGATTGCACATATATTGGGATCTACTGGATATTTTGAGAAATTTAAACCATGTGTTGAATGTTTATCTTCATAAGGGTTTTATGATCTGTTTCTTTTCTTCTGAGTAGTAACATGGAGGAGAGTGCTTGAAGTCGATGTATATATGTATATATATATTTACTTTTCAAATAACTTTTCAGACATGTGTTGGCATAAAGTAAAAGCAACTTATTCAACTACACTCCCTAATAAAGCAACAGTAATTACTATTATGTAGTATCTATATTGTTTCATATATTTTATAGTAGTGCCAAGACTATATTTAAGTAATTCAGCTGCACAGTTATTAACCACTTCTGTTTGGATTATTAACCTATAATCTAATTGGTACACTTAACAAAAATTATATTTCTAATATCTACTATAAAATGTTTTACTCCTTAATTGTCCCTGACAACTTCTATACTTCAAGCTTAATTAGCAGTAAATTGTGAGAAGAATATACTGAATACCACATGGTTTGACAATATTCAAATTTCTGAGTTGTAAGTCAGTGTTATAACAAATTTTAAAATAATGATATTTATAATGAATAATATAACAAATAATATTTATTTTAAAACATATGTATGTTTTACTTCCATGTGTTTCCAGAAAGCAGCATGATCTTGAAGAATGAATAATGATTTTGGGGCAGATGGACTGGAGTTTGTCCTGAGCCTACTAGTTTTGTGACTTAAACAACATGGTTAATTACTCTGAGTCTCATTTTCCTTATTATGGAAAGAAAGAGTTAATAATACTTACCTCTCAGTATTGTTAAGATTTAATTAAATTTATGTAAAGGAGATCATATAGAACATAGTGAAAAGTAGGCTTTCAATAGGTGTTGCTTCTCTCTTGCCTATATTTTTTTATTTACTGGAAACATAAACAATTCATATGTATTTTAAGTCATTAACTTTGACCAGTATAATGCCAACAAGCCTTCAAAGCCTGAAATCCATTGCTCTAAGTTTTATTTCTAAGAATGCCTGAAAAATTACAAAGCAGTATACTTTAAATCTATGAACAGCTCCTTGTTAGAGCATGATTGATGTCACACATCATTTGATTTCTTGAAAATATGAGATCCTGCATATTTTATAGTATGATCCTTCCTCCATAAGACACTATCATAGATAGGAATGTTTGTTTTTCTGAAGCAAATAAGGCAAACTTTTTCATATTAACTAAAGTTTCTCCTTTCTGATTGGGAACAGGAACACACGTCGCTATAGTTACCAGCAGAATTGCTATAATTTGACTGAATTTGTATATGGCCAAAATTAGTTATGCCAAATAGCTGAAATGAATACAAAATGACCAAGAAAAGGAATATGAAGACTGAATATCATCCAGAATCAGAAAGAACACTATAAACCCAAGTCTTAATTAGGTAGGTCCAAAGTAGACTTCATGCAAAGTATGGAGCACTTACAGTGAAATGAATAATATCATACTATTCTATAACCTAAAGACAACTAAAAGCACAACCCCAATAAAACCCTATGTAGATAGGTATCCTTAATCTCTGTAGGACCATATAATTTGAAAGGGAATCGAATTGTGCCTGTGTCAATGATAAGGAGAGATAGAGCTAAGAGTTGGGACTCTAGAGAAGTAAATCGTTGAATTAGAAGGTCAAATTAGGATGTTATAGGTTGACAATGCTATGGAGATACAGTTGTAAAATACCACTAAGAAATGGAGTGGTCATAAGCATTTTAGTATTTTTCCAACTTACAAACCTTTCACATACATTATCTTATTCAGTGCTCACTATAATTCTGCAATGATGATATAGAAGCTAGAAAGATTTAATGACTTCCTCAAGGTCTTACACCTAGAATCTCTGACTTCATAACCTATACCCTTTTCACTAGTATCACGTCTTTTCTGATGAATAAGCATGAAGTTCTAGGGTTGATATTTCAAGATGAAAGGAATCAAGATGCTTAGAGAGCAGACTTATTGAGTGAAGAAACAGCAGGTATGGAGAAATGCTGTATGTCACAAACAGCAGACAAAATTTCAGGGAAATTATTTGACCAGAGTTTAGATATATGACTAGTCTAGTAAAGAGTAGTTTGCAAAAAATTTGTTAGCTATCCCCAATATGCATTATTTTCTTGATTATTTAATAATGTAACTTTCATATTTAGCTGAGAATAAGGTCAAGCAACTAAAAACTGCATTTTTCCAGTATCCCTTCTTTTCAGGTATGACATATGAATAAGTTCTAACACTGAGAACTGAGCAAAAATGATGTGTGAGATTTCTGAGTTATGCCACTAAGTAAAGGAGTCAAGCTTTTTATTTCTTGTTCTCCCCAACCAGATAGCTCAAATGATAGTTACATGATGGCAGTAATTGGAGTGCATTTCAATGTTGACGATGACAGATTAAGAAGACAGAAGAAACCTGAGTCACTGAATACCGTGTAGCCAACATTAACTCTGGCATACTTTCCCTTGGACTGTTATATAAGAAGCAAATTTTCATATTTTTTAGCCACTGCCACGTTGGCCTTTATTGTAGAATGCCTTAACTTTATAAATTTTGGTCTGATATTAAGGGAAATTTAGTTACCAAGGGAAAGTAATTTACCTTTTCCTGAGATCAAGGGAATAAATATGGGTATGTTTCACACTGGCATAAGGAGTAAAGCAGCAAAATGAAATAAAAGAAGTTAGGAATGAAAAGAGAGGGATATAAAAAGTAGTAGCTGATCTGATGTGAAAATGGAGTCAAGGGGGACAAAAAACTATAGTCTCAAAGGCTACTCAAACCACATTTAGTCACATAGAATAAGCAAGCAGTAATAAGAAGTGTGGCTATTTTCTTAACAGAATATTTCTGTGCAGTTTAGTTAATTAGCTTCCAAGGATCTTAAGAAAGTTTCAAGTATCAGATCCCGTTGAGAAATTGTGGTTGCCTCACTTTTATGTTAAGAATAATTCTGAGGCTACGCCTGGGTGTACAACTGAAGAGTGGTGGCAGATATATTATGTATTTGGCATCTTCCAGTTAGAGTCTATACAGACAAGTGTGTCATGATGAGGAAAAGAAACAACTGGAAAAATACAATTTTTAAAGTTATCATTCAATAAGTTCTCCTGAGAGTTATGGCGACTATGATTTCTAGAATTGTTCTGCTGCTGAATACAGTTGGAAAACAATAGAGGATCATAAAAGAATGAGATTCAAAAGGTATTTATAGAGTCAAGGATAGGGACAATAAGCAGAGCTAGAAGAGTCAGTTTGTCAGCAGGGATGAAGGGATTTTAAACTTTGCTCGCCTCTCATTAACATATTCTTAACCTTTAATATAATGCTTGGATGTTGCATTATAGGCAGCTTATCTGAAGTATTTCTCATGAGAGAATAATTTCTGGATGAAGGTTTTCATGGAAGAATTTAACTCACCTAACTTTGTTTTTCTCATAAGGCGATATTAAGAGGTCATTATGTTAACTGTCGTAGTGAATCACTTCCTGATTTTTATAAGGTTTCCAATACTCTTTAAATGGATATTTACGTTTTAAATTCTTATACTTCTGCTAAAAACGGCTTGCCACTTTTTTCTATATGAGGCAGCAACAACATTCTTTTAAAATACCTTCACATACTTATTTTATCATTTTTCTTATCTGCAATTTTATCTTACTCTAAATTAACACGGACTGTTTTAACTAAAGAAACAAACGGGTAAAATATTTTAATTTTAAAAAGAAAAAGGGTCTTTAACATAAAAATGATACAAGCAAATAAGCCTAGAAGAAAATATCTGCAAATGTTAATAGTCATTCTCTTTGGAAGATGAAGCTATATGGCTTTTGTTCCTTCAATTTTTTATGTTTTTTAAATTATCAAGCATGAGTATGCATTACTTTATAACAGTAACATGCCTTAATATAAAAGAAACAAATAGTTCTATAATTCTAATAGTTCTTTGACTAAAACTTTGGAAATCTCAGATGTTTAGTTATCTAAAATATTAGAAAATCTCAATAAAGTTTAAATCTCTTTTCCTAAACACTTTCTGTATGATTTTGGATGTTCTTTTTTCTATCTAATCCAATTTTTTCTTGCTGTGATTAAATGCCCTCTTCCCTGCCTCTTCCTTTTCTCTTTTCTTTTTTCACTTTTAAAAAATTTTTATTGTAAAGATGTGGGGTACAATGTAGGGTTAGGTATACAAACATTGATCATGCAGGTACCCCTGTTAATGAAGTATGCCCCCCCTCCCCTAGCAGTTTCCCTCAACTGCCAATTCACCCCCCCCACACCTTTTCTCTTTTCTATATATATTTTGAAAAAAAAAAATTTTCCCACATAGCTGTTTATTGGTAGATAATATTTTATTGGAATGACTGGTGTTTGTGTTAAATAGAATAGCCTTCTTTCTAACAGGTTCTAATTTGGGGATGAGGTTTCTAAAAGTGTAAAGAAAATCTGTGTGTTTGGTTATTAATTGAAGTTTTCCAAATTCTACTTACTTTGTGCCATATCCCTTCTTGTAGGACATCCCTTTGTGTAGGACATCCCTTTGGGAAGAAAATGCAAGAGAAATTTTAAGGCCCGGAAATTTTTTGCAAATCTACCAGTAAGCTATGGGGACAATTAATGTTCTTAACTGTGGAAGAGCTAGACTTACTAAGCCCCAAATAGAGTATAATTGGAGTGTAGCCTATACTATTAGCCTAGAAATCGAGACAAATATAGCCAATGCCTTTTTTACGCTTTAGACCAGGTAGCAGGACAGAGAATGATACAGATGATGGTGTTGTCTGCAATTATACAAATATTACTTTAATCTGGTTTAGATCTTAGAAATGTTTTTTGATGACTAGAAGAGAATCAAGCCCAGTGAAATGCACTCTACATTGGGGTGGTGTTAACAAGCAGGAGCCAAAGATAGCAAGGACCACATTGAACATGTTAAGAAGCTATTAAAGAAAAATAGTAATACAGATGACTTTTAAGTTAAGGAGTTTCTTGTCAGATTACCGTTTGTGAAGATCTTTCTGACAGTTCTGTGAACAATGGGTTGGAAGCAACGAACAATTCAAGTAGAAGATAATGAATAAGAACTTGAACTAGTGCAGGAGATAATGAGAACTTGAATGCAAGTGGATGGAAGGGGAGTACGTGTGTGAATGTGATAGCAGCAGTGGAATCAACAGAGCTTGGAAACATAGAGGGAAAGAAATATTTTTCCTCACCTGTTTCCTAGGTTCATGACTGAGGCCTCTATAACAAAAAATAGATTAACAAGAGAAAAGCCTATTATGATTATTTCTTGTAAGTTTTAAATGATGTAAGCGCCTTAGAAATTAAAAACCCAAAGAAACAGGTAAATTTGTGTATTTTTATACTTAAGTTTGATGAAGAGTGGACAGCTGTATGATTGGAGGACAAAAGGTTATGATTTAATGGTAATAGACTGGGGAAGCATAGCAAGGCATTTTGATTCAGATTCTTCTTGGCACCTCTTTGTCCTCAGCTCCTTTTTCTAGTTATAGGAAGGGCACCTCTCGAATAAGGACCTTATTACCTGCTTCCAGGGACAAGAACAAGGTGAAGATGAGAGTGACCTTCCTGCTTCTGTTGTTTTCTCAAATGCCAGGTGCCATACTTTGAGGTGGTATCTTTTAAACCCCTTCAGAAGTTTGATGTGTTTGGGTGACTGTGAGAAAAGGAACAAGAAAGAATATAAGGTTGGATGATCTCTGTACGTTGTTCTTAAGGAATACAAAAAGTTGACTTGAGGAAAGACAAGATATTTGACTTTGAATATACTGATTTTAAAGTGGGCAGAAAAAAAAGATATTACCAGTATCCAGCATAATTGACACAAATTAGGAACTATGTGTCCATGTCAAACACACAGATTTTCCAGAGAAAATAATTGACTAAAGAATTCAACAAATGAATATTAATTACTTAATTTCTAAAAGTGGGCTTATTCAGCTTTTACGGGGCTACCCAGTGCATGAAAATCATAAATATATAAGATGAGGAATACTTCTGGCATATGATATGGCTGTAAATCTTAACCTACGGTTGTAAAATGTTGATGATTTCTCACAAAGACAAGTATTATATTCAGGTGAGAACTAGCCATTGTGTCCAGTGAAAAGCAGTACACTTGAGGTGCTAAAAATAATAAAGTAGCAGAAAATGTATCAAGATCCAATGAACAAGTGCATACAACACAGTCAGCAGGGAAAAAGATTGCGGTGAAATAAACCTACTGATCAATCTATATTTTTCTATATTCAGGTTTGGCTCAGTCCATTTAATTGTTTATTACCTGCCCACCTCAAATCACAGTACTGAATTCACTCTCACCAATGATCCCAGAAACATAGCTTCAGAGCTCTCATCATTACTTTCTTTTGTCATGGATACTCTAAAACACTATTTCCAGTTTCTGCTTCATTCCACCCTTGTAGCAGAGCATTCTCCATTTTACCTTTGCTGTGCCCCTTCTTAAACTTGTTCAGTCATTTTATTGAAAGAGAATCTTCCTTCTTAAAGTCATACCTAAAATGCTCTCAGTTGTCAGGCACTGGGTACTAGGCAGTTTGCTTTTTCTATGAAATATGTTCAACACCCATACCTTCCCAAATAAGATTTGAACTTTCTATAAATCTCACAAAAGTATCTATTTTCTTTCTGGATTTCTGCCTTCTAATAATACGAGGGGAGACTCCAACTCAAAAAATGGAATTATTTTTTGGAGGGCAGGCTCCTTGTGGTAAGGTTTCCTCTGCTAGATAAGTGTTCTGGGAACCCATTAGCATCAGTGTTCCAGCTAACATTGTTATGAGAGGCTGTTTCTGGTTTGTTACTTTTTGTCTGTTTTGGAGTTGGAGTCTCACACCATCGCTCAGCCTGGAGTGTAGTGGCATGTTCACCCCTCCGGCAGCCTCGACCTGCTGGACTTAGGCGAACCTTCAACCTCAGCCTTCCAAGTAGCTGGAACTACAGAGGCATGTCCCAACGCCCGGCTATATATCTATTTTTTGGAGAGTCTTAAAATGGGATTTACACATGAGCAACTTGCCCACATCACACTGAGTGTTCTAGTTTTTGACAAAAATGGGCCTCCATGCCCTGCAATCCTTATTCACTCAATGGCGTCCAAGTGACTTTTGTTTGTTTGTTTGTTTCCTCAGATAATAAAAAATTCTCAAAGGGAAACATTTTGCCAATGTCGAAGAGATGAGACAAAAAAATGGCAGAAGCACTAAAAGGCATCAAAATTGACAAGTTCAAAAACTATTTTGAGCAGTGGAAAAAGCATCTATATAGGTGTATTAAATAAAAAATCAGTGAGTATTTTGAAGGTGACTGAAGTTTAAACATGTAAGAATAAATACAAAACTTTTAAAAAATAAATTCCAGTTTTTTGGGGTACCTCCTTGTATAACCACCAGTATGTGAATATAGTAGCATACAGTAAGTGAAAATGATGTGAATGTGTAAGCTTGGGTTTATGGAAATAGACATGAAGACTTTATCTATTTTATATACATGGCCAAGATGTTGCCTTTTCTAGCTGAAGAGGATAAAGCTTTGATTCAATTATTGCGACAATATCAAGCAACTGGGAAGAAGTCCAAATATAAATCTAAAAATACTTGGTTGACTGTGGGAGAGAAGTGTAGCATTGATTGAAGGGAGCAAGAATTTACGGATAGTCCTTGTTAATCAAATCCCAGCAGGATACCCTCTATTTTGTTTTCATATGTTTCCCAAGTGACAACTTCATATAAAAAAGTAGTATATTTAGTAGTGAAACCAGTATTCTCCAATTATTTCATCAAATAAATATGCTGTCTTAGTTTTGCATTTTCAATGGTCTGGATCATGCAAAATATATCCTAAGAATTAAAGTGATCAAACTACTAAAAGCTCATTACTTTTTATTTCTATAACCGGATTCAAGTGATATGGCATATTGATTAAAACATATACTCACCTGGAGTCAGGTTTCTAAATGTCATGATAATGAAAGATGGTTCAAAAAGGAGCTCATCATGTGAAAATGTACTTAATCTTGCCTGCAATTAATGTGTTGTGTTAATGGAAAGTTTAGTATTAATGTGACAGACAATGTTAGAAAAAAAGATCAATCTTGATTTGAAATCTTCATGATGAATCAGGTGGACAGGGAGAAAGCATTATTGTACCCATCACCCTTTATTAGGAAGAATTTACAATGCACATTCCAGCCTGGTTTTCTCATTTAATTCTTCTTGAGGTGCATGCAAGTGTTTACTTCCATAATGATTCAATTAACCAATGTTAATTAACTAATATTTTTGCCAATTTATTACTAATATAAAATGAAACCATCTTTAGCAATGCCAAGGCTCAGAAAATAATGTTTTCCCAGTTCTTCAAGTCATTAACAGCTGCAAAACTGTTTAATTGATACACTTAAAGTGTAATTTATTTTAAAGTTATAATGAGAAGTACTACACATTTAAATAGGGTTAGTGTAATACAGGGGCAAATAGAAAAGTGTTTATTTTATGGAAATCTTAGGTTTGATTTGCATCATACTTAACGCTGGCCTGAGTTTGCCCCAATATTACAGACATTTGAGGATCTCATTAATAATACATGCACGGGAGATTTTATGAAAGAGGGTAGCTTAGTAGAGGCATTCAATCTTTCTTTTTCAGATTCTTTTTCTACACAATGGACTTAAATAATCAAAAGAAAAGAGCTTATTGGTGGGAATCAGTGGGAAGTGGTGGAACAAAGGATTATGTGAAAGGATCATTCTGACCAAGGCCTCATATTCACAAAAGGCCTTCTCAAATTTAGACCTCTCATGTTGTCTACAAACATTGCTATACATATAGTGCATTGTGTTTTAAATGCATTATTTTGTTTGATGTAAATATTTAAATGCCTGTGATGACTAGCAAAATAACATGAAAGCTGGAGGAGGCTCTGTATCGAGTCAAGTAATTAAAGAGAAGTGCCATTCCCATGCCACAGACTTAGAAGATTTTTGCAATATATATAGCAGTGAAAACAAGAGTAATCAAAGAGATTGAACAATCATTTCATAGCTGGCCTATCTGAGATAACAAAAGCCCTTAAGCATCACTGTAGTGAGTATTCGTTACTTGCATGGTTTCCTAGCATTCAAGTCCTCTACCTATTGGGGAAAAATTCTTCATTAGGTGTTCTCTTGATTTGATGATTGTCTTCTGCTATAGAAGCTAAAGTAGAGAGCTCCTTCTTTCCCTTAGTCCTTGACAGCCAAGGAGCATCTGAGAACACTACATGGGCTCATTTAGATACACTCAACTGAGACTGAAGATTGAGAGAGTACTATGATGAAGTAAAGAAGTAAGGAGAGTTTAGAAACCACTAAGGAAGAAGTGCTGGCATCAAGTTTTGCAAAAGCAACACTTGTTGTGCTGGTGGTAGTGTAGTGACATAGCCAGACTATTCTTTTGGCTCTATTTTGTCTGCTTTACTTCCCTTGGTTCTTGTACATTTTTTTGAGTTTCTTTCTTCCACCTTCCCATTCATTCTGTAAGCTGCCCAATATCTTTTCAATACATATTTTATTAATCTCTATGTTAGCCAGTCTTTGTTCCAGTTTTTGTGGCCAATACGTGAACTAATTGAACAGATAAGTTTTCAGCAATGAAGGTAAAGAAAACATGAAGGTTAGGAGTGATTGGGTGCACTTTACTGTGGTTTGATATCATTGAAAGTCAGCACTTGAAATCAACTGCACTAGGGAGCCTAAGGTTGAGGATGTTCACATATACAAAGTTTAGACATGGTAAGACTCCTCTCAGGCAAGGAACAGAAAAGGCACCAAACATAATCATATCTGGACCTTGCATGGACCCCATGCCACAAAGAAAACTAGATGTGAAATGCTAGCATTTGATGCAGTAGCACAAAGACATTTAAATGCAATTTTATGTCTTTATGGCATAAAATAATAATGAAAAGCAATCACAATATCCCTTAATATGGAATTTCTTTAAATAAGTTATATATATATAACATTCTAATATAGAATACAAGCCTGTCATTAGAAAGTGGCCTGGGTAAAGAAAAAGTGGTACATATGAGGCAGGTCTCTTCTTTTTTTTTTTTTTTTGAGTTGGAGTCTCACTCTGTTGCCTAGACTGGAGTGCAGTGGCAGGGTTCTTCTAAACTGCTGGAAGGGAAATAAATTATTTCCTGCTTCTTTGTGTTACCTCTTTCGCTGGCTATTACTTTGGCGGGCTACATGTTTAAACTTTTGGCAGGAAAGAATCAGAAATGTAACTCTGTGGACCAATTGGCAAATAAAATATGCAAATGAGAAGATTTTGAAAAACAAATCAATATGTGACAAGTAGGGCTAACTGTAGCTCCAAGCTATGAAGTGCCCAATCAAATGTATAACACCAAAAATGTTGCCATGTAAGGGAGACAAAGGGGGTTACAATGTAAAAGAAAGTTAAAAAGGTATATAAGGCAGTGCCCTGCGGCATTCGGGGGTCAGTCAGTGCCGGCTCGAATAAATGCTGCTTCCTGGCAAAGGAGCCTCGGAGTCCCATCTAAAGATTACCATGACACATATACACGATGGAATATTATGCAGCCATAAAGAAAAACAAAATTATGGACTTCGCAGCAACTTGGATGGGTTTAGAGTCTATAATACTCAGTGATTTATCACAGAAACAAAGATCTGAGTACTACATGTACTCACTCATAAGTGGACCCTGAGCATTTTTCATAATACTATAAGAAGGGATTGGCAGTAGTGGGACACTACAGGGGAGGTGGGGAGTACATAACATCAATAAAGGTACTCAAACTTTACCTGCACGATTACCACTTATGTACCTAACCCTGAATTGTACCCCACATATTTAAAATAAAAAATTAAAAAATAATAATCAAAGAAATCATGTTGGAGATTACTGAACAGAGAAACAGTTTGCAATATAATTGAATGCCAAAAATAGGTAATAATAGGTATATAGTATGATTCCAGATGGACACACCTGGAGAGGCAGATATCCCTGCAACTATCTTTGATTTGCTTCTTACTATATAAATATGAATAAATAATTTTATCTACATGAGCTTCACTTTCCTTATGTGTGATTGTAAGGATAATACTTACCTCCAAGGTTTGTTGTGATCATTAAATATATAAAAGTACCTAGCATCAGTTTTTTATTTTTACTTCTACATATCCCAAAAAATTAACCATTACTATTATTATCTTATGTTGGTGGTATTTTAAATAACTTTTATTCCTTTCCTTTGTGTTCTATGCTTTTTTCATTAAACATATATTGCTGTGTGATTAGACAAGACACTAAAAATGAAGCTATTCTTTTAAAGAAGAAACAAGAAGAACTTATATACTTTAGTTGAACCCATTGAAAATTATTAAAAGGGTGGAAAATGTAACTTGAAGATTTAGAAGATAATATTTAGGAAAAGCAAACTGAAAAATAGCAACAATAGGAATTAAATGGTGTTTAATAGAAAGATACTTGTTACGGTCTGAGTAACTCTCGGCTGCTAACCCTTGACACACATATATCAAGAAGCAGAAAAACTATTAGAAAGAAGTTTATTTCTGAATTTGAATCCAGGGAGTAGAGGCTCCTGTCCTTTCTAAAATGGTTCTGTTCACCCTTCAAATTTTACAATCCACTTTTGTAAGTTCAGGGTTGTTGGTACCTATACATTGACTACATGAGTAGCAGAGCGTTGTATAGAATTTAAGTTACAGTTGCATTTTTTCAATAATGACATTTATATCCACATTTTCTGGCACCTGTTCCTAGTGCCCGTATCTCACAATTTCTTTTAGGTAACACCAGGCTGAAGTGTTAATCAAGCTTGCCATAGAGTAAAGGGTATTAACAAGGCCTAAGACCATCATTCATTACTACACGTTGTTATACACAAGACTCACAATTACACTGATACAAAAGATATGCGATTACATTGATACAAAAGTTATGCAAATCATAAGACTTACTATTACCTTGATGTTATATTGTTCAAACCTTTGACTAAGAAAAGGGAGTAAAACAGGAATTCATTTCAGTTAATTGGGCACAATCTGCAAAGAAGGATTCTTTGAAGTTATTTACTGGGAGAGCTTAGGAGATCAGGGAAGGGACCCTTTTGTTAGCTCTCAGGAATGAGCCTAAGTGCAGGTCATTCACCTTGCCCTTTCCTAGGGGCTGTGGCAATATGGACAGACAATAGCGGGTCTCTGTTTCATACTGTCTGTTCTCTAAGCTAGTAAGATGAAAAGAGGAAATGGATATAATTATACCTAATTACAATCCTTCCTGTGATGGTGGAAGAAATCACAGAATAAGAATGTTTAAGAATGTAAGCCTTGGAATCAGAGGACCATCCTTGCAAATTTTGGTTCTGCCACTCAATAATTGTGTGACCTTAATTAAAGTTATTTCACTTCACTAAGACTTGATTTCCTTGTTTATTAATAGAAGATGAGATAATACACATAAAGATCGTAGTGCAGTGTCTGGCACAAAGTATGATCTCAGTAAATGTTATCCTCAATTAAAAAACGTATTGTGCGTTGAACAAAAAATGACTTGGAGTATATCAATAAAGGTTTAGTCTCAGCTCTGTCATATACACTCGGAATCAGCCACTACCTTTTTCTGAACTGAGTTTCATTATTTGTAAAATAGAAAAAAAACTATTTGCCTTATCTCCTTGCAAGTGCTTATGTAAAGATCAAGTGATATTCAGTGTGAACGTTCCTTGGAAACAGATGTAAATATTATTTGCATGAATTACTCTCCCATGTCACGTTAGTAAAGTACCACAGCTCCTGTCCACACTCAAAGTTTTTCTAAAAAAATATGGCATCCCTTTCTTAGCCATAGAACATGGGTTTCATTGAGTGGAATGCTTAAATGATATGATTCATTCTAAGAAGTCTTCTCAATTACTTGGAGCCCTATTATATCTAAATGCATTTGCTTTGCTTACAACTCCCAGATGAAAATTGTTTAGCACAATTTATGGAAAGTGATGTCAGATATGTATTTAGTATATGAATGACAGAATGGAGACATCAGCTTACTATTGTTTTTTACCATTGAACATTGCTAGATTGATTTAAGGTCTTTTAGAGTCTGGTCTATTGAGCCAAAAAAAAAAAAAAACACAAACAAACTATTAAGCAATTAACCAGTGTTCTTTGGTAGCAGAGACAGACAGCTTAAATAATTTAGGTAATTTGGGAAACTTAAACTACCCAAATTAGGACTGGTTTGTCTCTAATTCATGTAATACATGTTTAGTTCTCCATTTCATTTTGTCTGAACGAACATTTATTGTTGTAAGATGAATTATTTCTTCAAATTACATCTAGAAAGCCATTCTTAAGGTTGTCAGCCAGCTGGAAGAAAAATACTCTCCAGCATAATTTTCTATTCATAACAAATAAGTAAGTTGGAAAAAAATCCTATTATACAATAGCCAAAATTATCTAAGAATATAATCTGGACAAAAGAAACAATCTATTTTCAGTTAGTCTGGAGGGACTACAAGCCCACAAGAGTATTCTTACTGTGAACTTAGTCTCCAATAATCAGGGATTATATAAAAAAATTAAAATATTCTGTTGTTTCAGGAAAATATCTTGGTGATCTAAATAATGTAAAATGTAGTTCATAGTGAGCAATTATTGAAACAAGATTTAATTATTCTCTTTTACAAGTAAGAAAAATAGAAAATCGAGGTTAAAGAATACATCAAAGAGCTGAAGTGAACTGTAGAAGTACCTAGAATTTAACACAACTCCAAATTCAATCACTTCATTATAAGTGAAGAAAATATTTTCCTACTTCATTTGCTGACCTCAGTACATCTATGGCTATATTGGGACTGAAAGGCTATGATTTACATGAGTGAAATTTCTGGTGATGAGGGTCTCTATTTCTGGATATCTGAAAATTTATGCTGTTGCATTTGAATGTTTAATAGTACCTTTCCAAATTTTGACAAACACTTCTAGAGGTTGGAGCGCAATTATATGACCTCAACTTTTGAGTACTTTTATTTTAAAATCTGCATTTTCCATCATCTGTGACTGCATGCTTGCAATGACTTTTAGAATTCAATTCAGGACACCTACTGCATTTTTAACTAAAGTTCTCCTTAATCTTGATTGCCCTATTCAATCATTTACGTTCTGAGACACAGACAGAAGCTGAAAGCAGTGTCTTTAGAAACAAAAATTTTGGCAAAAAAGCAACTGCCCAGGGTAAAGAAGCTCAGGATATTTCAACACACGCAGTGTTATGACAATGACTCAAATTGTCGTGGCACACTGATTAGGAAACATTGCCAAGATCATAGTCTCTCAATACATTTATGGTAAAACTGGCTTGTCAAACTGCTTAGTAGAAACAGGCAAATTGCTCCGGGGCTTTTTCCTTTGAAGGGATGAATGGTAATTATCATGTGAATATCTCTTCCTCAGATTTTACAGTTTTATAGCCAAGGATGATAAACAGTAACAATTAGCACCTCAATGGTGCTCACATGTTGAAAACACTTAGCAGACACTAACTAGAACCTGGGGATTCAGGGATGTGCAGTCACTGGGACTGATATCACTAGACTACATATTACAAAGATTTGTTTCTTGTGATCTGTTCAGTAGCTTTGCTTGAATATTTAGCAGTCTGCTCACTTTCCAGGACAGATTGCCATTAATGGCATTGATTAGTGTTGTAACTGGTTTTCTTAGTTGACAGCCAAAATTGACTCCATGATGCCTATTGTCCTATTTCTCTGCTGTCTTTTTTTGACAGGGCAGTCAACATTCTGGCAATAATGATTAGACCCAAAATGGAAGAAGGAAAGGTGAAAGGTTTCCTCTTATCTTCACATTTCCTTTTTTTGAAATTCTCACCTTCAACAATCTGAACGTTATTCTTTATTTCAAATAAGCTGCCTATATTTGAATAGTCTGCACAGTACCCACAAAAGAAGACACATTTCAAGATGAAAATAAGGCTGAGATGTATTTTTATTATTGAAGTAGCTACAATTTGAAATTACTTGTGATTCCATCAAACAAAATATTTAGTCAATGCAGTCTAGATGCTAGAAAGAACATTTATTTCCTTCTTACATAATTGTGATCATTTCTGTAAGCCATCATTTAAAATATACCACTATATTCTTTTCCAATATTCCAGACATGTCTGATCTTAAACATTTTCTGGAGTTTCATGACTCAAAAAAATTAATTTTTAAACTCTATTGTAATTCATGTATGCACCTAATTGTTTATGCTGAATGGTTCCCTGGAAACTTACTACCATTTTGGAGCATTTCCCTTGTATTTTGAAAAAAAAAAATTAATCATATATATTTTAATTAACTATTTTCCATTTTTCTCAATAGCTTTAAGTGGTACAAATGATTTTCAATTATAGTGGTGAAAAAGTCTGGGCTTTCAGAGTACCCTTCACCCCCACCTGTGCACACTGTTCCTGTTAGCTGGTTTTTCGTACCCTTTCTACCCTCCCTCTTTTGGATCTTCAAAGTCTATCATGTCATTCTGTATGCCTTTGCAGTTCCTCAGTTTATCTTCCACTGCAAGTAAGAACATGCAGTGTTTGGTTTTCCATTTTTGTGTTACTTCATTTAGGATAATGGTCTCCAATTCCATCCAAGTTGCTGCAAAAGGCATTATTTTATTCTTTTTTTATGACTGAATAGAATTCCATGGTAAGTATGAGGAGGGACCCAACAAAATCAGAATTTATTTATAAAAAATTGTGTATTTATTCTTGCATGTTTAAACTTTAGTCACCTTCAAAGTGCTGTCTTTCTGATGCAATACACTTATGAAGATGCTTTTTCCACTGCTCAAGACAGTTTTTGATACCTTTTAGTGCTTCTGTCATTTTTTCGTTTCACCTCTTTCACAACTGGGGAAACAAAAAAAAGTCACCAGGGTGAGACAGTGAATAAGGAGAATCATTCCATTTTTCGTCTAAAACTGCTCAACACTCAGCACGATGTGGGTAGATTGTTTGTGTAAATCACCCATCATGAAATGGACAAATGTGCTGAAAGAATCTCCAAAGAAAAATTCACTGAAGCTGAATGCAGCCTCTCACAACAGCACTAGCTGGTACACTGATGATAATTGGTTCCTAGAGCACTTACCTAGCAGGGAAAGCCTGTAAAACAAGGGACCTGTGCTTTAAAAACAAATTCCGTTTGTTTTTGGTTCCCTCCTCCTATGTCATAGAAACATATTTGGGGGTAAAATATTTTTATTTCCTTCTGCAACTTATTGGGAGGTTGGGTCTTCATTCCAAAAGCTCTCAGGCATACACATTAAATAAATTTCTATGCCTTTTCTCCGATTAATCAATCTGCTTCATGTCAGTGTTTTTTGAGTGAACTTTTAGGGGACCAACAGCTATGGCCCTCACAATACCATAATGATGTAAGAAGTTAACAATGGGAGAAACTGAATGTGGGATATGAGAACTCTTTGTATTACCTTTGCAATTTTCCTGTAAGTCTAAAAATAATCTCAAAATAAAAACTTTTTCGAAAGAAAGGATCCTCTTAAAACTCGTCAATAGTTTAGCTCAATTTAACAGGGTATACAATCACGTAGGAATTTGAGATCTGAATCTCACCTAAGACTAGTGCACATTTTCCTATCCTTGCTTTAAGTTTTTAAAAAAAGTGATATTAGATGGGAAATCCTGTGTAGTTAAATAATTTTCAGCATTGTATATATCTTTTTTCCCCCCTTGGTTATCCACCTTGGACATGAAGTTTGGGCAAAAGGAACAAGGATGAGGAACAAAGACTGGGAATATTTATTTTTACATTTGCATTCCCCAAAAAACAATTGGTTGAGAGTGCTTAATCTGACTGTCTTCATACTGGGTGGGAAATAAATTAGAAATCTTAGAATGCTCCTAAATATCAAAGTGTTCAATAGCAAATTGGAGCTTCTAGATTTAGACTTCATTTACACTGGTATCTCAGCTGTCTCAGAAATTTTTTTATTAAGAATAAAATGGAACAACTTTAGAAAATTTACTAGACTTGTACATATTCAGGTTTATACAATAAGTCATTCTCATTATCATTCTCTATGAATAGGTTTGGTTGCTCTTCTTGAAGTACACCAGCATTACAATGAACAAAACATTCTGCTATTAGACATATAAAAAATTCAAATACTAAAAACATAAATTCTGTTAAAAGGAAACATCTCATTTATTCAGACTAGAGATGCACTCCACAAAGGAGATGAAGAAAATCCCATCTTGCCAAGATATTTTCAGGAATGACAGTTTTCCTCTAGCTTACCAGAAAATTTGTAACTTCTTTCACAAGTCAATGACTGCCAAACATGCTAAATTCAAGTCTTCAAAGAGGAATTAAGAGAGCTTGACTAAAGTGCAAAGAAAAAGTCAGCAAAGTGGAGGTTATTTTAGTTGTGATGAAATCAGAAGAGAGTTTGCTTTGCTGGCCAGCAGATAGTTTTGAAGGATGTGTCAATGGGAAACAAACTATTGAACTATTTCTGTTGGGTTGCTCGGAAGGACTCCCAGGCAGATGAAAAGATTAAAGGGACTGACTGGGTTCTGCAACTACATACAATGTTTGTCTCTACTTTGCAGGAGGAGCCCTGGTAGAATGCAAATAACAGGGGTCTTTACAGTGTTCTATAAGCAACACTGTTTCTTGAGTAGATAAGTAATTTTTTTATGTTACTCCCCAAAAACTTGATAACTTGCTTATGGAGCAAGGGGAGGGTGAGCTGACATTGACGCTGCACTGCACCAATGCTGTAGGTGGTCTGTGTAGATATAGAAAGAAAATAAAATTGATTGCATGCAATTTACCAATAAAACACATTTTGAGGTTGGTTCCAAGAAGGGAGAATGGTCATAAAATTTGTATCTAAATATATTATGGGATTTTCTAGAAAGGTACCTTATAAGTGAAGGAAATAAAAGGATATTTGCAACCCTAGGTATTTGGACCGTAGCAGAAAGAAACAAGCAAAAAACATTCAACAAATTCTGGTTCTAGAAAGCAAATTTATTAAGATGTATAATGCAAAATTTACATGACATATAAAGCCTGTGTTTACTCAGAGATGCCCTGCTTCAGCAACTACTTAAACAAACATTAAATCCTTTATCCTGGAAATGCTCTTACTAGGTATCCACCCTATAGAAATATTTGCACATACATATAATAGTGTCATATATAAAGATAATCACTGCCCCATTACAAGAGCAAAAATACAGAAACCACCTCAATGTCCATTAACAAATAAATATTTAAGTCAGGCTGGGTGACTCAAGCCTGTAATTCCAGGACTTTGGGAGGCCAAGGTGAGAGGATTGCCTGAGCTCAGGAGTTCAAGATCAGCCTGGGCAATTTGGCGAGACCTCATCTCTATAATAAATCAAAAAACAAGTGGGATGTGACAGCGCATGCCTGTAGTTCCAGTTACTTGGAAGGTTAAAGCAGAAGGATCGCCTGAGCCCAGCAGGTCGAAACTGGTGGCTATGAGCATGCCACTGCACTCCAGCCTGGGCAACAAAGTGAGACTCAAAAAAAAGAGAAATATTTAAATATATTATAAGTAACTATACTATGGTGTATATCTAACTGTTTTAAAAAAATAAAGTACTGACATGGGAAGATTGCTGTTGTATTATATAATGATGAAAGCAAGTGACAGTACAATGTCTATTATGGTGTCATTTATGTAATAAACACACACTAAATCACTTCTTTGTTTATCTATAAACACATATTTATATATGTGCATGTATATTTGTACATACAATAATATTAGGTGACATTTATTGAGCACTTCTAATGGGAAGATTATAGCATATATCATAGTAGTTAAGAGTGTGAACTCTGGAGCCTTACTACCTGGGTTTCATAAAACAATCTTGCCATTTACTAGTGGTGTCATGTTGGGAAAGTTACTTAACCCCTTTGTGCCTTGGTTTCTTTATTTGTAAAATGGACATAATTTGGGGCTGGTTAAATACATAAATATATAAAGACTGATGCATGAAAAGTGCTTGACAAATAGTAAGTACTGAGTAAACGTTAGCTGTTTTTTTAAGGGCTGGACATTATTTTAAGTACTTTACATGCCTCCATAGTTACTCCGTGAAGTAGACAGTAATATTATCCACATTTTGCAGAGGAACACATTGAAAGAGAAAGATGAACCAACTTGTCCAAGGCCATAGCTGGACATAGTTTACCAATCTTCATAGCTGGTAAACTTTGAAGATTATATTTGAACACAAGAATGTGGTTCCAATCGCTGTGTTCTTAATATTTTATACTGCCTCTCTTTACACTCACACAAACACACACACACACACACACACACACACACACACACACACACATACACACACACACACGCTTATGCAAACAGACACATAAAGGTCTAGAAAAATACCTGGTGCCGGTTAACTCCATGGACAGTGGAGTAATGCTGAAAGAAGACTATTATTTTTTATTCAATATATTTTCACAATCTTAGAAATGTTGCGGGGAAACAGAGAGACCGTGACACCAAGGCTATCTTAGGAAGAAACATTTTATTGGCACTAGCGTGACTCAGCAGGCTAATGCTCCAAGGTTGAGCAACCTGGAGAAAGAGGATAAGGATTTTATATGTTAGTTTAGGTAAGAGAGGGGTTCGGGTTGTATGGTTATACATTTTTTTTTTGGAATTTGCAAGGTTGTAACCAGCCAAAACAAATTTTCAAAGAGCAAATTGTTTACAGGGTATACATGAAATTCAGGAGTTATGGAATACTATGCAGCCATAAAAAAGAACAAAATCATGAATTTCGCTGCAACCTGGATGGAACTAGAGTCTATAATACTGAGTGACCTCTCACAGAAACAAAGATCTGAATATCACATGTTCTCACTCATATAATGGACCTTGAACATCCAATGCAATACTATAAGAAAATGACTGACGGTACTGGGAAACTATGGGGGGGAGGGGGATGGGATTAACAGTAGCAAATATCTGTCGGGGGATGGGAAAACACCTCTTATCAACAGGGTGCCTGAATGAAATGTAATTGTACACCTAACCCTTAACTGTACCCCACAAAACCATAATAAAAAATACTGATTAATGAAAAAAAACAAAACAAAACAAAAAAACAAACAGCAACATGATGGGGAAGATGTGGAGAAAAAAGGACTCTTCTACACTGCTGGTGGAATGCAAACTAATGCAACCTCTTTGGAGGACAGTGTGGTGATTTCTGAAAGAACTAGAAATTGACCTTCCATATGCCCCAGTAATTCGCCTATTGGAATATACCCGGAGGAACTCAAATCATTCTACAAAAAAGATACATGCACACATATGTTTGTTGCAGCTTTATTCACAATAGCAAAAACATGGAACCAACCATATTGCCCATTGAAGCTGAACTAGATTTTTAAAAATGTGGTACATAGACACAATGGAATATTATGCAGCCATAAAGAAACACAAACATATGGACTTCGCAGTAACTTAGAGTCGATCATACTCCATGATCTATCACAGAAATAAAGAACATAGTACTATATATTCTCACTCATTAGCAGACCTTGAACAATTATAATACTATACAAAAAGAATTGGCAGTAGTAAGAAACTGTCAGGGGAAGGGGGTGAGATTGGCAGTTGAGGGAAACTGCTAGGGGAGGGATGAGCATACCTCATCAACAAGTGTACCTACATAATCAACGTTTGTATACCTAAGCCTGAATTGTACCTCACATCTTTACAATAAAAAAATCTGCTATCTTGAAAAAAAAAGCAAAAAAAAAAAAACTAACTTCACAAAGAGGATACAGGGGTAAGATTGTGAATCAATTATTATGTTGCACTTACAGGAAAGCAGCTTGTGGTTGTATGGTTTTTCTCACGTGCCATGTCTAACAGGTTAGGAGCTTGCAGGTTGATTTTTAAAAAGGAATAATTTTGACTGTTTTTTTTAACCCCTGTCTGCAATAGTAAGGATTATTCAAATTTTACTTGTATAACCTAAATAATAAATAAATAATAAAGTATCAAAGCTTCATAATTGATAAACATAATGTATTCAATATAGTTGACTCTACATAGTTGACAAAAATTTAACAACTTCCGTTTATCAAATGACACCATCAAAACAGTTAAATGACAAGGCACAGAAAAGTAGATGATAGCATAAAGATCTCCTACAAACCAATAAGAATGAGATAGAAAAAATATAAAAATTAGCAAAATATTTGAAATAGAAAATCTTAAAAAGAAAACACAAATGACTAATAAACATATAAAATTCTTAAAAAACTATTCATGCATTACAAATTAGAATCACAGTAAGAAGTAGTTTGTGAGTGTCAGTGACTAAAGTTCTGTGTTATGTTTTTTACAAAGTTTATATTAGCAAGCACAAGAGTTACTGTCTTTCATAATTATATTTCAGATAGTGAAGCGTTAGTGCTTTAAAATTGAGTGTGCACGCAACTGCTCTGAAAGCTCAGTGAGTAACTAGATATTTGATGATTGCACACCAATGATCTGGGGTATTTCAAACCTACTTAACTGAATGAGGGAGCATTGAGCAGGTTAGTGAGCTGTTCCAAAATGAAGGCAATGGATATTTATTTATTCAATAACTTTATTCCTTTGCCATAGATTCAGTTAAAAGCTTTCACTCATCTGTCATAAGTTTTGATTGAGGACCTTAAAAATGTATTTTTATGTGAACACCAGTTCATTGTAATTCAGGTAAATGTACACAGAATTGTTCATCATTTATTGGGTAAAAAGTAGATCATCATTACTCAAAGGTAATAATTTATGCCCCAATTGAAGGACACTAAGATCCAGATAGTTTTGGTTAGCTCTTAAATTCTGTTCGGCTATTAAATTGCACTCCAGAATCTTCTCTTTCCCATTGACAGAATGTGTGAGAAGAGTCTTCCTTCACTCTTGCATAACCTTTGCCATCAAAGCACTTTACCAGCTTTTATTCTATCACTTCATCTATTTCTGATGTTTGCTATGTCTTTCTCTGTGGTATGAGCATAGCTTATAACTAATGTCCCTAAAATCCCATGAGTACACAACTTCTGATAATAAAAAAGGAAATTCTGATATTTCATAACTCCTTGACACAATGACTGCCAGAAAGTTAAAGCTAGAAGAAATGCTGGATGCTAAGACCCTGAAGATTTTAGTGTAAAGAGCCACAGGTGAATATCAGGAGATATTAGTTCTATCCTAGCTCCCACTCTTATTAGCTGTGATGTCTTAGGTCGCTAAAACTCTATGATCTGTTTATTAGTCAGTAAAATAGAAATCGTTTATAAAGGCTTGATGCTGACCTAGATTTTACAATATAAGAACTCACAGATTGAACTAGAATAGACTAGAATTTTATAGAAAGAACTAGATATGGTTAAAACTATTTTAAACATTTAATGTCAGTTAGGATTTGTTGAAACAAATAGCTTGGCTAACTGAGAAGAGGAGTATGAAGAATGAGCCATAAAACGTTCTATAGACAAAAAAGGAATAATTGCAGGAGGAACATGCATTCTACTCCATGCTACATAGTACTAAGTTAGATTGCTTGGAATCTTAAGTCTGCATTTGCAACTAGGAAGATTTGTGATCTTGGGCAATTCACTTAGCTTCTAAATGAGTCATTCTAGATGATTACTAAGCTTCCTCTCAGAGTTACTCAAATTAAAATTCAAATATTTTAATTTAAAAGTGTTATGATATTGCCTCCAATTGGCACATAGCTTCTTTGGTAAATTCATGTGAATTAAAAAAAAAAAAAGATAGTGCCTACTTATGCTTGAAGATCTGTGTATGAATTCCAGATATCCATTAGGATTTAGAACAGTAAACAGCTGATCTTGATTGGAATCTTTATATTGTTTTAGGAGCCACCTTTCAGATAAGAAAAGCTTAATCTATGCAAATACTTAGATCATGCTAAGGAGAGATGCAGAAGATTAGTAGAAAGAAAGTTTAGTTGGAGACTTCATTTCAAATCAATAATCCCATGAGTAAAGTAAAGGGCTGAGAGATGGAGAATGAAAGAAGCTGTTTTTTGGCCATAGGCTATCAGTTTGAATGGAGTCAAAATGAATGGGGACTAAGGGCTATTATCATGTTTTAGCTGCTTTGTAGTCTATGAAAAATGAGTTAGCAGTCTCATTCCAAGCCCAGATGGTTGAAAGCACATCTTGCAAACAATGCCAGTATGGTTGGCACAAAATGACACCCTTTTTGAAAGAAGTAGTCTCAAGGATCAGGTGTCCACATATCAATTTTTTGGTTTCCTTCTGGAAGACTTTCCCACAGACCCAGGCAAAATACCACAAGAAGACCTGATCCAGAGTTTCTCATATTTAGAGCTCACAATTAAAAACTTGCTGTGTTTCTTGAAGTGTTTTTACCAGTAATTTTTTTCTGATTAAGACAATATTTTTAAAGGAAGCCAAAAGCGAATGGAGTAGAAGAGAAATGGCAATGAGACAATGCCTGACTGTTTAAATTAATTTAAAGGTAACATTGAAAGGTGAACAGTCAACCCCCAAGTTTTCTGTTTCATTAGTTTATACTTTAATGCATAATTTTTATAGAGTGAGGCACATAGGCAACCACAATTGAAATATATACAATGATTTATGTGTATCATATTTACATTTGCATGTGTTTTAAGTAAATTATTATTTTCACTGAGCCTGTCTATTGTTCAATCCCTTCAGAATTCCTATACCAGCTTCTCAATGTGGTGATCAGAGGGGCAGAGGCCAGAGTCAAAACACTGCAGAGAAGAAGATAATAGAGGAGCAGTATTTTCTAGTAAAATTTATGTGTTACATAAACTAACATATAAACCCCTTCACAGCAGAGAAGAAGATAATAGAGGAGCAGTATTTTCTAGTAAAATTTATATGTTACCTAAACTAATATATAAACCCCTTCTCTTCCTTCTCTGGGTTGCTCAGCTACTTATATCAACCAACAATTACCTTTCCATTTTCTAGATTAAGGGGAAGACAAATAAGGAAAATATTTAAAAGATTGCCAGTTGGTTCATATAATTTTCAGTAAAAATCAGGCAAAGAAGAAAAAATGACTCAAACTTCTTTCTTTCTCTTGTCCTGTAGCAGAAAGGGACTAAAAAAACAGTTAACATTATTCCTTTTTAAAAACCAACTTGCAAGCTCCAAACCTGCTAGACATGGGATGTAAGGAAAACCAAGTAGACACAAGCCACTTTCCTGTTAGTGCAAGATAGTAATCAATTCACAACCTTACCCCCACACCCTCTTTTTGTGAAGTCATCAGTTTACAACCCCTGCTTGTCATATATATCCCGGAAACAACTTGTTCTTTGAACATCTGTTTTTGCTGAATACAACCTTGCAAATTCCAAAGAAAAATGTATTGCCATATAATGCGACCCCCTTCCTTACCTGAACTAACATATAAACTCCTTCTCTTCCTTCTCTGGGTTGCTCAGCCTTAGAGCATTAGCCTGCTGAGTTGTGCCAGCACCAATAAAACGCTGCTTCCTAAGATAGCCTTGGTGTCACAGTCTTTCTGTTTTACCACAACATTTCTTGGTGCATTGGCCGGGAAATGGAGAATTTGGAGATGGAGTGTTTCAACTCCTTTGTCATTGGGGCAAAACCCCTGGAGTGACGGGAGGGGCAATCTTGCCTGATATGCAGTGGATTTTTGATCCATGAGAGGGAGGCCCATCCCAGTGCACTGAGGCTCAGATCTCAAAAGCACAGGAACCTGAAAGAAGTATGGGAACTAGCATGAGGAGCAATGACCAACTGAAAGGGTAGGAACAAGGGTTTTTGCATAGACCTGCCAGTAGATGGCAGATGGGGAACTTGATCATTTCCTGGAGTCTGCTAGTAGTCTCAAGTCTGATGACAAGTACTGAAAGGCAGTGGAAGAAAACACTGTCTTGAGACGAACTTGTTGACTCCTAGGATTAGGGTGGCAGTTTGGAGAATGTGCTGTGTAATTGCGTGTGACTGAGATGGACAGTGGAAGGGGTCCAACCTGACCAAAGGGTCGAAATGAGTTTTGAGTCCCGAACTAAGCCAGTGATGACTTCATAGAGCTGAGGGCAGCTCCAGCCCCATCATAAGGTTGGTCAGGTTTGGGGGTTTATACCAACCTGCCAATTGCTAAGAGGTGTCTGTAATATCTCCGTGAGAAGTACGGCTGGAGATGGATGAAGCAACTGTTTCCCATACCCCTTGTTCCCTTATTTGTGTGTGCCTGCCGTCATTTAGGGGAAGAAAATGGGTGATAAGCAAAGTAAGAATACCCCTCTTGACTGTATGCTTAAGAACTTTGACAAATGTTTCTGTGCAGATTGTTATGGTGTTAAACTGTCTCAGAAAAAGCTCCATACATTCTGTGAAATAGATTTGCCCTCTTTTTGGGCTGGATGATCACCAGAGGGATCCTTACATAGAATGACCATTAGGAGAGTGTATAGAATTATAGTAGAAGAGTCAGGTCACCCAGACCAATTCCCATGCATCGACTGTTAGCAGGATGCAGTCCTTGCATGGTCCTCTTGGCTAATAGCTTGCTGGTAAGACAAATGCAAAATTATGGTAGCCCTCAAAACAGCCCAGTCCAAATGCCCATTAGAGTCTGACGAATTAGCGGATAAGCCAGTGCTGGCTGATGAAATGGAAATCCCACCATCTTATTCACCAGTATACCCACCGTTGCTGCCTGCTTCTATGGCACCAGCCACTGTTAGAGGCTTACAACTGGAATGCACCCCTAAGCTTAGTACTTCTCTTACACAATCAGATGCCACACCTGAACCACCTGTTGTGACTCCCACACCCTACCCAGAAAGCAGCAGCCAGAATGCATGTCTGACCTCACATCAGGTGATGTCATGGTGCCTTCCAGATGTCTCTAAGGGAGACTACGGGACCTATTTATTATGATCAAGAAGGAAGGCCAGATCCAAGGTGGGCAACATGCATTTGTGTACCAGCCTTTCACCACCACAGACCTCCTGAATTGGAAAAATCATATGTTATCCTTCACGGAAAAGTCTCAGGCTACGATCAACTTAATACAGTTCATTATTCAGACCCAGAGGCCAACCTGGATGGACTGCCGCCAACTCCTCCTGATGCTATTCAATAATGAGGAGTGTCAGAGAATTACACAGAGGGCTATAAAATGGCTAGAGGAACATGCCTCATCTGGAGCACTTAATGTCCAAAATCAGTTTCCAGAGGAGGACCTCCAATGGGACCCCAAAAGTAGCCAAAGGCTGCAAATGCTTGAGCAGAGGTATGAAAGAAGGAGGGAAAAAGGCCATTAATATGGGCTAGGTCTTTGAGGTATTCCTGGGAGCCAATGAGAGCCCAAGCTAGTTCTATGAGAAACTCTGTGAAGCCTTTCAGCTACACCCCCACTTTAATCCAGAGGCAACTGAAAAATCAGCATATGGTAAATGCAGCTTCTGTCGGACAGTCCTAGGGGGATATCCAATGTAAGCTACAAAAACTAGAGGGCTTTGCTGGAATGAATATTAGCCAGCTGCTAGAAGTTGCCACTAAAGTGTTCATTAATGAGATAAGCCCAACAAGAGGCAGGCCGAAGGCAGAAAAAGAAAATGGCCATGCTTGCTGCTGCCATTGCAGGTTACCAGATCACAGGCCCACCAGGAGGAAACAGAGGCAGAGGTCAGGGAAGAAGACAGCCAGGTCAGCAGTTTCCCAGAGTGAGACCCAGATCACCTCAGCCTGCCCAGGGATCCCTGAACCCCAACTGTCAACCTACACAAGGGACATCACAACCACCTATGAATTTAGGAAGAAACCAGTGTGCCTATTGTTACCAAGAAGGTCACTGGAAAGGTGAATGCCACCAATGAATAGCTAATGAGGAAGCCCAACAGAAAAATGGCCCATAAAGCTCCACTTATCAACAGGACCCACCAGCTCCTAATGGCTTTATGGGTCTGGCCTCTATGGAAGGACTGAAAGAAGAATAGGCCAAACCAGGCTCCCTGCTATCTTTAGGTCCCCAGGAGCCTAGGGTCAGCATGAGAGTAGGGGACCAATGTATGAACTTCATGGTCGACACAGAAACTGAACACTTTGTGATCACCTAGGCTGTAGGTCCCTTCTCCCAAAAACGGGTTAATGTTATGGGAGTCACTGGATGTCAAGCCAGACATCCCTTCATGGTGCTGCAATGCTACATGGTCGGTGGCCATGAGGTCATACAAGAGATCCTGTATCTTCCCAATTGCCCTGTAGCCTTAATGGGAAGAGACTTCCTGGGAAAACTTCAAGCTCAAATAACCTTTGATTCTGCTGATCACGTAACTCTGAAATTAAGAGGCCCAAGAGACTAAAATCATGACCCTCATTGTCTCCTGGGAAAAGGAATGGTGGCACTACAGCCTAACAGAGGCCACACAAAAATCTCCAGAGCTGCCATTTTGACTATTGGGAATGTGGGTAGAGGACAATCCTCCAGGATTGGCAAAAAATATACCTCCCGTGATTGTGGAGCTAAAGCCGGAGGATGGGCCAGTGCATGCATCAGAGACAGTACTTCATCCCATGCAAAGCACAAATAGGAATCCGCAAGCACCTGGAGAGGCTTTTGCATTACGGAATCCTCCAGGTTTGGCAGTCTGCTTGGAATATGCCTCTGTGCTGGTGCAAAAGCCAGGCATGGACGACTACCAGCCAGTTCAATACTTGTGAACTGCAAACCAGGTTGCGGTCACTCTACACCCTGTCATCCCAAACCCATATATGCTGCTGGGTCTCATCCCTGCTGAAGCTCCTTTCTTCACCTGCTTAAACCTTAACAATTTGTTCTTCTGTATCCACCTAGCACTAAGCAGCCAGTCAATCTTCGCTTTCCAATGTGAGGACCTGACAAACGGCACCAAGGGACAGTTAACTTGGACCTGGCTGCCCCAAGGATTCAAGAATTCTCTGACTATCTTCAATATGGCACTAGCCTCAGATTTAAAAGCCTTTCCAACAAACCAGTGTGACTGTGGCTATACCTTGCTCCATTATGTAGATAACTTGCTGTTGGCAGCACTAACCAAGAAAAACTGTAGGCAAGGGATGCAGCAACTTCTCATCCTCCTATGGGAGGTGGGTTACAAGTTCTCAAAGAAAAAAGCCAAACATGTCAGGAAAAGTTAGGTCTCTAGGTTTTCATTTGTCCCAAGGCCAACGCCAACTTGACCCTGAAAGGAAACAGGTAGTGTGTTCAATTTCAGTCCCAACTACCTGGCATCTAATTCGGGAGTTTCTAGAGCTGCAGGGTTCTGTAGAATTTGGATACCTAACTTCTCCATCATGGCAAAACACTTCAAAGAGAGGTGAACCGGAGCCTCTGCCATGGAAAAATGCTCAACAACAGGCCTTTGAACAAATTAAATAGGTCCTCACCAATGCACCTGGTCTGGGTCTCCCAGTTGTAACTAAGCCCTTCTTTCTATATGTACATGAATGTGCTAGCATCACAGTAGGGGTCTTAACTCAAATGCTGGGGTCATGGCATAGATCAGTGGCATATTTATCCTAGCAACTAGATTCTGTGGCTCAGGGCTGGCTTGTTTACAAGCAATGGCAGCCATGACACTCCTGATAACAGAAGCTGACACAGTAACTATGGGACAAAACTTAACCATCAGGGTGCCTCATGCTGTAATAAATTTAATGAAATACAAGGGGCAATACTGGTTAACCAATGTTCAAATGGTCAAATATCAGGGAATGCTCTGTGAAAACCCATGCATTCACCTAGAGATGGTTAAGACCCTACATCCAGCAACCTTACTACCTGTAGAGCCGGGGCAGCCAGACCATTTCATTTGTTTCCAGGTATCTTTTAATCTCAGTTTTGATTTCATCATTGACCCAGGCGTTGTTTACCATCATGCTGTTTAGTGTCCATGTCTTTGTGGGTTTTGGGGGAACCTTGTTGGTGCTGATGTTTGTTTTTATTCCACTGTGGTCCAACAACAACCACTGGGGAGAGGAGAATCTATTCAGTAAATGGTGCTGGGAAAACTGGCTGACCACATGAGGAAGATTCATTCAGGACCCCTATCTATCCCCATACACAAAAATTAACTCCAAATGGATCAGAAACCTAAATGTAAAACCTCAAACCAGTCAGTCAGTCTAACTAGGGGGCCATCGATCTTGTTTATCTTTTCAAGGAACCAGATTTTTGTTTCATTGATTTTTTTTTTTTTTGTATTATCTTTCTGTCTTCTATGTCCTGAATTTGGGCTTTTATTTTGGTGATCTGGATTCTTCTGCTAAAGTTAGGGTTTTGGTGGTCTTGCTTTTCCAGCTTCCTTAGGTGACTTGTTAGGCTGTTAATTTGTGATCCTTCTATTTTCTTCATATGCGTTTGTAGAGATATGAATTCCCCTCTTACTACAGCTTACATGGCATTCCAGAGATTTTGGTAAGATGCTTCCATAAGAACTTTAGAAGATACAGGACACACCCTTATGGAAGTTGGAACTGGCATCCAATTCCTGAGCAAAAACCGAAATGCACGAGCCATAAGAGATAAGATAGACAAGTGGGACCTCATTAAACTGACAAGCTTCTGCAAAGCCAAAGAAACCATCAAGAGAGCAGGGAGACAGCAAAACAGACTGGGAAAAAGTATTTGCCAACTCCATGTCTGACAAAGGCCTAACATCTAGGATCTACAAGGAACTCAAATGTGCTGAAAAAAAAAACAAAAACCAAGCCGGGCTCGGTGGCTCAGCCTGTAATCCCGTGCCTTTAGGAGGTTGAGGTGAGTGGATTGCCTGAGCCTGCGGGTTCGAGACCCGCCTGGGCAGGCAA
>NW_007067414.1:205104-213497 GCF_000164805.1 Carlito syrichta
CTGGGAATATACCCTGAAGAACTAAAATCACTCTATAAAAAAGATACCTGCACATGTATGCTTATTGCAGCATTGTTCACAATAGCAAGATCATGGAACCAACCATGCAGTCCATCAAAAGAGGACTGGATTTTAAAAATGTGGTACATATACACAATGGAATACTACACAGCCATAAAAAAGAACAAAATCATGAATTTCACAGCAAACTGGATGGAATTAGATTTTATAATACTGAGTGATCTCTCACAGAAACAAAGATCTGAGTATCACATGTTTTCACTCGTAAGTGGACCTTGAATAACTATTGTAATACTACAAGAAAAGGATTGACAGTGGTGGGAAACTATGGGGCAGGCAGGGAGGGGAAGGGAGGTGGGATTAATGGTAGTCAATATCTGTCTGGGGACTGGGGGGCACATCTCATCAACAAGGGACCTGCACAATGCATATTTGTATACCTAAGCCTTAACTGTACCCCACAATTTTAAAATAAAAAATATGTATTAATAAAGAAAAAACTACTTGGAAAATTAAAAAAATAAATTTACATATTGTGCAAACAAAAAAAAAACAGCAGAATTTATTTAAAACAGCAATAAGAAAAACATATAGAACACATGCAATATAGCTGGAGAAACTGAGAAAAACTATAGCATTAAGTAATTATATCAGTGAAATAAATTAATTAACATAAAAAATACAAAAAGCTGGGAAAAGAATAAAAGAAATGGAAGAAATTATTAAACCTTAAAAGCAGAAAAGTATGAGACAGAAAATAGGAAATCAGTGTAACTAATAAATCAAGGATAAGGTTTAAAAAAATAAACAAATGAAGCCACTCGTTAACTAAATCAAGGAAGGAAAAAAATGAGTGAAACTACAAATACCCAAAATCAAAACTGATAAGTAGGATATAACCACCACCACCAAAAAAAAAAAAAAAATCCTTTATGGTTGGCCACCACCTCTTGGTAAGCACATACAGAGAGACTTAAAGGAATTGGGAAATCTTACTCTAAAATAACAAAGGCAAGCCTTAGGTTCAGACTTAAATGCCATCCATCATCAAGTCAGAGAACAGCTGCCAATTAGTTTAACTACTGATGCCCATTCTTTTAAACCAAGTGACATGATATGGGTAAAAGAATGGAATGTACAGCCTCTAAAATCCCTCTTTCCTTTTGTCTACTCCAACTGCAGTCAAGGTAGCTGAAATAGTTTACAGCAGAGTAAAATCTAGCTCCCAGGATTGGGAATGCACCACAAATCCATTGACTACCCTTAAGCTGACCCTCTGGAAAGTTACCGAAGCCCACAGAAAACCTGAAACAGATTCCCCAAGCCCTGCTCTAGCCACTCCAGCGCTGGCTAGTCTATACATGGCTGAAGTTTGAGGATTCATCTGCCTTGTTTCAGTCACACACTGGATGCTGGCTGATCTATTCATGGCAGAAGTTTGAGGATCAACAAAATCAACACCTATAGAGAAGCCATTGTTTCTAAAATTACATGCCTACGCTTTGCCAACCTTTGTACTTGCCAATTGCTATACTGTTTGTCATTTTATTTTCTATAGGACTGACAGAATTGATCCCTACAAATTGGACATGTTGGGGAAAAAACCTCACTAGCATTCTTGTTCCTTCTAATAATGGGAAGCTTTCTTGTGCTTTTGTGTACTTCTGCCTAATTTGGGTGTCTTTTGCTTCCCCCCAACACCTAGTGTGTAAATATATAGAAACCATTTGGCCAGACGTAAAAGTCTTCCATCATTATTCATCCCAGTCAGGAATTTGTTATACTGACAAACATATCTATATGCATAATGGCCAGCTGCACTTTACTGGATTATCAAAATAGAGTTACCAGTACACTAAAGTTGGTGTTATAGCTTGTAGCACCCTCGGAAGCACAAATTGGGTTTTTTGGGATCTCGCCCCTGCACCCAAAGCCAAGCAACTGCTTAAAGAAGTACAGTTTCTAACTCCCCCAGCTACCCAACAGGCAAAGTTAACACCCTTCCCTCAACCATGGGAAGTAGGTCAATATCTGTTTATAAATTTGGCTGAAAACATAGCCTGGACAATTGGTGTCACCAATTGTTGGGTATGCAGAGGAGCCCTAATGACTGGAAAGGAACTAGTCTTGATGCATACCAGCTCCTTCAATGGAACAATGCTGTAACTGTTAGAACAGACAACCTACCCCAAAATGGGTCCTCTCCTCAAAAATAAGTACAAGCAGGCTCTGCTTATACTCAATGGGTAGGAGAAACTCCTTGTAAAAGGCGTGTTTGGTATTGGGCACCTGCTGATGCCAATAAATCTTCTCTATGCACTATTGTTATGCAAACTAAAATTAACCATACAGAACTATTCTCTGAACAACCAAACCCATTTCAGGGGATCCCCGTTATAAGACAAACCTGTCCTCGGTAAATCCAGACCTCTGGAAAGGGCTGTTTTGGATATGTGGAAAGGTTGCATATACCCAACTCCCAGCGCTATGGAAAGGCACATGTACCATAGGAATAATCCAGCCAGAATTTTTCCTTCTGCCTAACCCAAAGGGAGTTGATCAAACTCTTAACATAGGAGGGGCCCAGGTTTGGAAAGATGATGAATGGCCACCCCAAAGAATTATAAATACTTATGACGAAGCCACGTGGGCACAAGATAGAAGTTGGGAATACTGCATGCCTATATATATGCTAAATCACATTATCAGGTTACAAGCTGTCTTAGAAGTTATAACTAATCAAACAACAATGGCTTTTGAACTTGCTGCTCAACAATAAGCCCAAATGCGTGCCATCATTTATCAGAACCACCTAGCTTTGGACTACCTGCTAGCAGAAGAAGGAGAAGTATGCGGTAAATTTATAGCTCTGACTGTTGTTTGCAAATAGATGATAATATTAAAACCATATCTGATATAGCCACCAATATTAGAAAGCTTGCCCATGTCCCACTACAAAAATGACATGGCATAAAAGTTGACTATTGGCTTGAAAACATGTTATCGGGTCTGGGAGGATTTAAGTATTGAATCTTTAATCCTACTGTTGGAATCCTGTCTTATCCTCCCTTGCATAGCCCCTGTAATTATGAACTCCATCTCTAAGTTTGTGGAAACAGTTGTTGAATGAAAAACTGTGGCCCTATTATCAATAACTCAGAAAATAACAGATGCTGGAGAGGATGTGGTGAAAAGGGAACACTCCTACACTGTTGGTGGGAGTGTAAACTTGTGCAACCTCTCTGGAAAGCAGTGTGGTAATTCCCAAAAGCTCTAAATATCGACCTCCCATATGACCCCGCAATCCCCCTACTGGGAATATACCCCAAAGAACTCAAATCACTCTATAAAAATGATACCTGCACACGTATGTTTATCGCAGCATTGTTCACAATAGCAAGATATGGAACCAACCAGGCTGTCCATCAAGAGAGGACTGGGTTAAAAAATGTGGTACATATACACGATGGAATACTATGCAGCCATAAAAAAGAACAAAACCATGAATTTCGCAGCAACTGGATGGATCTAGAGTTTATAATACTGAGTGATCTCTCACAGAAACAAAGATCTGAGTATCACATGTTCTCATTCATAACCGGACCTTGAACATCTATCGTAATACTATAAGAAAAGGATTGACAGTGGCGGGAAACTATGGGTGGGCAGGGAGGGGAAGGGAGGTGGGATTAATGGTAGTCAATATCTGTCTGGGGATGGGGGACACCCCTTATCAACAAGGGTGCCTGAACGACACATATTTATATACCTAACCCTTAACTGTACCCCACAATTTTAAAATAAAAAATATGTTAAAAAAACAAACTGTGGCCCACGTAATGTTAATATACCAAATTGAATATGATGCTCGTTAACCCATGGAGAGGCAAGTATCAAAGGGGGGAATGTGGCAGAGAGGGGATAAAAAAGTAGTTAACAGTATTCCTTTAAAAAAAATCAACCTGCAAACTCCAAACCTGCTAGATATAGTATGTGGGAAAAACCAAATAGCCACAAGCCGCTTTCCTGTAAGTGCAACATAGTAATCGATTCACACCCTTACCCCTCCAACCCTCTCTTTGTGAAGTTATCAGTTTACAATTCCTGTTTGTCATGTATACCCTGGAAACAATTTGTTCTTTGAAAATCTGTTTTTGCTGAACACAACCTTGCAAATTCCATAGAAAAATGTATAGTCATAGAACCCAACCCTCTCCCTTACCTTAACTCATATATAAAACCCTTCTCTTCTATGGGTTGCTCATCCTTGGAGCATTAGCCTGCTGAGTTGTGCCAGCACCAATAAAATGCTGCTTCCTAAGATAGGCTCAGTGTCATGGTCTCTCTCTTTTCCCACAGCAGTCCATTTGATAAAGAATCTTGAGCGTGGCCCGGTGGCTCAGCGTGTAATCCCGCACCTTTGGACCCCTGAGGTGAGTGGATTGCCTGAGCCCGTGGGTTCGAGACCCGCCTGGGCAGGTGAGACCTCATCTCTACAATAAATCAAAAAATTAGCTGGGCGTGGTAGCATGTGCCTGTAGTTCCAGCTACTTGAAAGGCTGAGGCGGAAGGATCGCCGGAGCCCAGCAGGTCGAGGCCGCGGTGGCCGGGAGCAGTCACTGCACTCCAGTCTGGGTGACAGAGTGAGACTCCAACTCAAAAAAAAAAAAAAAAAAAAGAATCTTGAAACATCAAGATTAATTGAAACATCAAGAAGATTAATTATATGATAAGGAAGATAACCCCAATGATATGTACATATTAAACTAAGTTTATTTTATATTGATGTTTTTACCAAATTCTGAACATTGAGTCATGGCACAAAAATATAAATAAAGGTAGTAGAATTATTGTAATTTACAGACTATCCATTTACAAATTAGCTTAATTTCTTATAATTAAGTTCTCTTATGATGCTTATTCCTGAATTTCAGAGACATGCATCATAAATATCATTGTCATTACATAAAGTTTGAAATGCCTTCTTATAAATAGTATTAATGAAGCAATATATCATATAATTTGATTTCCACTAAATGGTCTTTTTTACTGTAATTTCCATTTTAAAAGTAAGCATATAGTTTTTGAAAGAAAAAAACATAAAAGCTTAAAACTTCTAAACTGTTTCCAAAACAAAATGTAATAGACATACATGAAGGAATGAAAAAATTCTAAAGAGGAACATTAATAGAAGGTTAGAATATATAAAGATACATAATTCTTGGGTAAGAAGACTCAATATCTTATTGTTAATTCTCTCTGGGTTGGGTTGATTTTAATATTTAAAATAATCCTAGTTAAATCTAACTTGACTTTCTAGAATTGCAAAGTTATTGTATTTAAACATATGTCTTTAAGAATCATATGTATATTCTTATATGTGAGATAGTCTCAAAACATAACATTTATCCTACTCTAGAATAAGTCATTTTTTTTTTTTTTTTGGCTTCTCACTTACCACTCCATGTGCTCTTTCTTCCTGTTTCTACTTAACTTATACCCCCCATAAAGCATGTTAAAAACCGATTAATACTAGGCATAATTCCATAGTTTTCATACTTATATAATCAAATACACACAGGAGTTTGGATATTGTTTTACAGGCAGACTGTACTGTATGCACTTTCTGCATCTTTACTTTTTAATTGAACTGTATGTCATGAAAATCTCTTCAAGTAGAGAGGTATATCTGTAATTCATTATTATCATTATTGTTATTATTTTGAGTTGAGGTCTCACAGGCTGGAGTGCAGTGGCATGATCATGGCTCACTGCAGTCTCAACCTCTTGGGCTCAGGAGATCCTCCCACCTCAGCTTCCCTAGTAGATGGGACTACAGGTGTGTGTCACTAGCAAATTTTTGAATTTCTTTTGTGGACACAAGGTCTCTGCTATGTTGCCTAGGCTGGTCTTGCCTTGGCCTCCCAAAATGTTGGAATTACAGGTGTGAGCCACTGCTCCCAGTCTGTAATTTGTTATTTTTTAATAGCTTCATAAGGTTCCATACTGTTGACTGACCATGAGTATATTTAATCACTCCCTTTTGGCATAGATTAAATTTGTTTTCAGGTTCCTTGCAATACAGATAATGCTCTATGCTCTTTGACATATATCCTTATTGTTCCTTCTATTTCTAAGGGATAGAATTCCACAATGGGATTGCTGCCCTAAAGTTTAAATGCATTTGAATGTTAATAGATGCCAATGGATTGCCTTTCCAAACATCTGCAACAGCTAATATCTCTTCTTTCAATTTTTTGAGAGTACCTTTTTGCCCATACCCACACAAATAATACGTGTTGTTACATTAAATTTTATTTTATTGCCTGTTGGATGGGTGCAAAATCAATCTTTTTTTAACTTTAACTTGTATTTCTCTGACTGCTAGTGTGTTTGAACAATGTTTTATATGTTATTAACCATTTGGATTTTATATTCTGTGAATTGCTTTTTTATATCTTTTGCTTATTCTTATAATTTTTTTCTCCTTCTTGTCAATTTATAAAGTATTTGAAGTATAACTATTTATCTGGCTTTATTGCAAATATTGGTTTTCATTCAAATATAATATTTCTTTATTGATTTAATGTATACTTTTTTGTACAAATATTTTTAGTCTCATATAGTTAACCATATTTTTTTCTTTGGTATCTTCTGAATTTCTTTTCTTGGTTTTATTATTTATTATTTTTCCATTGATGATATTGACATTCTTGTTGAAGGTTAATTTGCCACAGATGTAATAATTTGATTTGTTGGTTAAAGTTTCCTCTACCCCTAAGTTATACAAGTAGGCCAAGATATTCAATTCTAAGGCCTACTGTTTTTCATTTCAAGTAATCCTGGAATTTTTTTATGTTGCATAAGATAGTCAGTAGATATAATTTTCTTTAAAAAAATCAGTTGTGTAAGAATCACTTATTACTTGAGCTATCCCTTTTCAAAAAATTTAAAATACTACTTTGCCATGTATTAAATTTCAGGGGCAGTGGGATCTATTTCTGTGTTCCATTGATGTTTTTGTCTGTTTCTATACTGATACTACATTTATTTCACTAGAGTAGCTTTAGACAACCTTCTGATATTTGCTAAAGAAAGTCATTTCTCACATTTATTCATCTTCACACTTTTATCTGATTATTATTAGGTATTTATTCTTATAAATAAAGCTTAAGATTATCTACTTAGAAAAAATATTAAGACTAATCAAAATTATATTCAGCTTTTATATTAAATATATGGGAGTTATATTTGAGAATATTAAACCTTTTAATCCAAAATAATTGTATTTCTTTCAAATTTGTGTTTTATGCATTTTAATACTACTTTGTTATTAAGATAAAATTTACCTAACACAAAATTCACCATTTGACCCATTTAAAGCACACAATTCAGTGCTTTTCAGTACATTCACAATGTTGTGCAAACATCACCACTATCTAATTCCAGAACATTTCTGTCATTCCAAAAAGAAATGTCATTTTTTTCAAATCTTTTTTCCCACCATCCCTGACAACCACGAATCTACTTTCTGTCTTTATGAATTTGCCTATTCTGTGCATTTCATATAAATGTAATAATATATTACATAACATTTTGTGTCTGGCTTTTTAAGGATTATGTTTTCAAGATTCATCTACGTTGTGGCGTGTGTCAGTAATTCATTATTTTTTCTAACTAATAAATAATAATCTTTTGAATGGATATACCACATTTGTTCATCCATTCATTTGTTGATGGGAGGTTTAGGTTATTTCCACATTTTAGTTATTTGAATAATGACTCTCGATATTTTTTTAAAAAGACTTTTTTGGTTAACATATATTTTCAATTCTCTTGGATATATGCTTAGAGGTTAAATTGCTAAGTCATATAACAATATGTTCAACTTTTTGAGGAACTACAAAACGTTTTCTTCAGTGATAGCTCCGTTTTACATACCCATTGGCAATATATTAAAGTTTCAATGCGTCCACATACTTGCCAACATTGACTATTTTCTTTTTTTTCATTATTATAACCATTCTAGTGGGTCTGATGTAGTATCTCATTAGGTGTGTTTTGCAATTTCCTAATTAAAAATGATATTGAGGCCGGGCTCGGTGGCTCAGCCTGTAATCTCGCGCTTTGGGAGGCTGAGATGAGTGAATTGCCTGAGCCCGCGGGTTCGAGATCTGCTTGGGCAACTTGGCGAAACCTCATCTCTACAATAAATCAAAAATTAGCCGGGCGTGGTAGCGCGAGCCTGTAGTTCCAGCTACTTGGAAGGCTGAGGCAGAAGGATCGCCGGAGCCCAGCAGGTGGAGGCTGCGGTGGCCGGGAGCGGCCACTGCACTCCAGTCTGGGCGACAGTGAGACTCCAACTCAAAAAA
>NW_007067414.1:213517-224561 GCF_000164805.1 Carlito syrichta
CAAAAAAAAAAAAAAAAAAAAATGATATGAGCATCTTTTCATGTGTTTATTGGTGATTTGCATATCTTTTTTTGATGAAACATTTATTAAATTGTTTGCCCATTTTTAATTGGATTATTTTTCTTTATATTGCTAAATTTTGTTATTTATAGATTCTGAACACTAGATATTAGACATGTAATTTGCAAACATTTTCTCCCATTCCATAGATTGCATTTTCATTTTATTGAGAGTATTGTTTGATTCTCAAAAGTTTTTTAAATTTTGGTAAAGCCCAATACATCTAATTTTTTGTTATTGTTGCTTGTGTTTTTAGTATGGCAACTAAGAAATCACTGACTAACTAAGGAGATAAAGATTTATCCCTAAATTTTCTTCAAAAAGATTTATAATTTTATCTTTTGCATTTTGATTAACGTTGAGTTAAGTTTTTATATATAGTGTGAGGCAGGGATCCATCTTCTTTGTTTTGAATATGGATACTCAGTTGTCACAACATCATTTGCTGGAAACACTATTATTTTCCAGCAAAATGATTTTGGCATTCTTTTTTTTTTTTTTTTTGAGTTGGAGTCTCACTCTGTCGCCCAGACTGGAGTGCAGTGGCCGCTCCCGGCCACCGCTGCCTGGACCTGGCGATCCTTCCGCCTCAGCCTTCCGAGTAGCTAGAATTACAGGTGTGCGCTACCACGCCCAGCTAAGTTTTTGATTTATTGTGATGATGAGGTCTCGCCAAGTTGCCCAGGCAGGTCTCGAACCGCGGGGGCTCAGGCAATCCACTCACCTCAGCCTCCCAAAGCGTGGGATTACAGGCTGAGCCACCGGCCCGGCTGATTTTGGCATTCTTGTTGAAAATTAATTGGCCATAGATGTATGAGTTTATTTCTGGACTTATTCTTATGCCTGTACCACACTGTCTTGATTACTGTGGCATTGAAGTAAGTTTTGAAATTGAGAAGTGTGAGTTTTCTAGCTTTGTTTTCTTTTACAAGATGATTCTGACTATTCTGGATTTTTTGCATTTCTAATAATGTTATTCTATATTTAATCTAAACACTACTTTACTTATATTATTTTAGTTAGGTAATATAGAACAGATCAGAAAACTAAAAAGCAAATTTATATATAACCAAATTTAGTATATGATTATGGTAGTATTTCATGTTAGTGAACAAAGGAGTCATTTATTGGAAAAATTGACAAGCTATTTAAAATTTGAAACTCAATTCATACCTTACTTCAAACTTTCTTTTAAACTGTGATATGAATTAAAGATTAAATGCAAACACGAATCCATAGAAGTACAAGAAGAAAATACAGAAAAATATGTTTTAAATTTTGAACTAAAAAAGTTTTATTCAAACAAGAGACAAAATTCAGAATCAATAAGCAAAAATAATTATATGAATGCCTTTTACTGTACATCCCCTTCATACAAACGAGTTCCATTCTGAGTGTGTGTTTTTAAGTCCTATTTGTTTGAAAGTCCAACAAAGTTAGCCTGGGCACTAAACTAACACAATCGGCTACATAGTACTGTACTGTAATGGGTTCATAATGCTTTTCACACAAATAATACATAGAAAACAAACACAAAATATAAAGAAAATGTTTTTGATCTTACAGAACAGTACCTTGCATACAGATGACAATGTACACTAGACACGTGAACTAACTTACCTGATTGGACCCGCAGATGCATGTTTGCATCTTTGAAAGTTCTCAACTTGAAGGTCTGTATGTAGGAGACTTACTGAATTTAAAATTTTCAGTACAAAAATAAATGAGCAAGAATAGGATAAAATCATAAACTTGAAAAAATTAATGCAGCAATATCTAGAATTATAGGATTGATAATATTAATATATTAAGCAACTTTTACAAATCAATAAGCAAAATATAACACCTCAATAGAATAATATGTTGCATATATACAGGCAATTCATAAAACAAGAAATACCAATGCTCAGTAAATCTATTTTTAAAATATTTAACTTCACTGGGATTGAAATAAGCATATAATAACACAAATATATGAGTTTATTTTTGACCAATCATTTTGGTAAAAGCAAAAAAGAATGAATTATAATAATACATTTTTATATGAAATGTAAGTTGATGTAATTCTTTCTGTAGGGCAATTTGTCAAAATGTGTTAAAATTTAAAAATACATAATTCTAGTAAGACATTATTTTATATTGTAATATGAACCTTTCACAGAAATAAACACTACCACATTTTCAAGCAAATTAAAGATTTTACAATCTCATATTCATATAATACTGGAGAGGTATCATCATGGAAGAGTGAAAAGATGGCTTTGGAATCTAGTCAAGTATAAACTAGAATACTGACTCTGCCAGTTATGAGCTGTGTGACCTTGTAACATCACTCTGAATTTTAATTTTTTTTAGCTGTAAGAAAAACCCATAAATACTTACCTTGCATAAGTAACAGAATTTGGTTAGGTAATGACTGAAGCACACCATACTGAATTGAACAGCCCCTTGTCCCAAATTAAAAATTTACGTCTACCCAGAACCTATGAGTGTGACCTTAATAGGAAATAGGATCTTGGTAAATGTAATCAAGTCATGATGAGGTCATACTGGATTAAGGTGGGCCCTAAATCTAGTATGACTGATGTTCTTAAAAGAAAAGGGAAATTTGAACACAGATACACAGACATACAGGGGCAAAAGCCATACAAAGACAAGCAGAGATTGGAGTGATGCATCTGAAAGCCAAAGAACTACTAAGTATTGTCAGCAATCACCAGAAGGTAGAAGAGGCAAGGAAAAATTCTTCCCTAGAGACTTTAAAGGGACCATGGCTGACCAAGACTTAAACTTCCAACTCCTGGCCTCTAGAAACATGAGAGAATACAGTTCTGCTATTTTAAGCCACCAGGTTTGTGGTGCTTCATTAAAGCAACCTTAGGAAACTAAAACATGTAGCTAGCACAGTACTTTGCAAAGTAAGAGCTCATTAAAGGAAAACAGTTTTGATTTATTAGGGACAACCTTTTTTCTCACCCACTATTTTACTTTATGGCATATGCTCTCATTATTTCCAGCTTTCAAAAAAGCAGCATTAGAATGAAAGAGGTTAAATATTTTTTCACAGGTCAGGAAATTAAAAAGAAACAGATATTTATTTCTTATTTACTTGATTATTAATACTCAGTCAATTATTTTAAGCCTCACTTGGCATTCTTGTTTTAAATTCCACCCCCCAAACTGATAGATAAGTGAGATTGCCTGCAAGGTTTTTTTTTATTACCATGCACATCTTTATTCATATATCTCTGTGTATATATGTAATTCACTAATAAAATAGAGTCTTAAAAGTCAAATTATTCGATCAAATGGTATACATTTGTAACAGCTTTATTGAAGTATAGTAGTTGTAATTATATAATTTGATAAGTTTTGACATATGCATATACCAGTTAAGCCCTCACTCCCCCTGCCCACACACAGAACATATTCATCACCCCATGGCAGAAAACAGACCAGTGATGGCCTAGGGATTGCAAAAAGTGTGGGACAGAGAAATTATTTTTGAACTTCCTATTGGGAAATCTGGAATCGTCATGTGTTTTAGATCTCTGTGCAATACATACAAACAGCATAAAAAGTTCATTGACTAGGATTAAAGAGTCTGATAGACAAGGCAGTAGTTCGGATAATTGGACCCAAGCTCAAAGCTATTATAAGATGATACAGCAAATCATGCTTGTACTGATGTACTTTACGTGAAAAAATTTCCTTTCCACTAGAAGAAATAAGTTAGAGTAAGAGGCAAAATTTATATCATTACTTTATACATAGTAAAGAGAAAGGATGCAGCACTAATTTTGAAAGTTGTGTTAAGTTACTGATTCAATTCCATGAGAGACTATGTTTTAAAAAGGCCACAAAAGAGGAAATTTGAACCAAGCATTCAAAGTTTATAAAATTTGTTTTGAAAAGTCACCTATGTTTCTTCCAAGTTATAAATCACGTTATATAATAAACACATTGCTAAATTTCATGACTCATTCTACAAATAAGCACAAATTTCGATTAAAGGAAGATGGCAACTACTAGGTGACCACAGACTCCTTTTGCTACCTATAACAGACCTAGACATGTTTTCCCATCAGTCAATGTCCAATTTCAAGTGCCCTTACCTCCATTATTCCTTCCCTGATGATGCCAGTTTATGAGGAGGGACTCCCCAAAACTCCAGAATTTATTTATAAAAAATTGTTTATTTATTCTTATACAATTAAATTTCAATCACCTTCAAAGTACTCTCCATTTGATGCAATACACACATGGAGAAGCTTTTTCTATTGCTCAGAACAGTTTTTGAACTCATCAATTTTGTTGCCTTTTAGTGCTCCTGTCGTTTTTTTGTTTCACCTCTTCAACATGGGCAAAATGTTTCCCTCTGAGGACTTCTTTCACCTAGGGAAACATAAAATGTCACTCAGGGCAAGATAAAGTGAAAAGGGAGGGTGAGGCACGGGGGTTATACCATTTTTGGTCTAAAACTGCTGAACACTCAGCATGGTGTGGGCAGGTGTGTTGTCATGGTGGAAGAACCAATCACCTGTTTGCCACAACTCAGGATGTTTTTTCCACAAATCTCAAAGCAACCTTCCCAAAACTTGCAGATAAAAACTTACGTTGACCATTTGATCTGGAGGAACACATTCTGAGTGTACTACAAGAGGCTCACCCTCCAAAAGATAATTCTAGGTTTTTTTGGTTCCCCATCGTAGATTTATCTCTCTCTTCTCTGACATCCTATTGAGTTTGTCCTTAATGAACTTTCTTTCCTAATATTATTGTGTACTTATTATGTGCCAGACAATGTGCAAGACATATAACACACATTATCTCATTGATTATTCACAAAATGCTCTAAGGCAGGGAGTGAAGCAGATGCCTCATCTCAAGATGAAGGCATAAATCATGCTGTATCTTACACTGTGTCATGTCTTTAGGGGCCCTAAGCACTAATACCATTGTCCAGAAACTCAGGCATATCAGCCTTATCTTTTCACAGGCTTCTCAGAAGCAAAAAGAATTGCACTCGTAACAATTTCCACAAAACTTTGCACTGTTCCAGGCCTCAAATAGGCATTTCACAAATACTTGTTAAATGATGGATGTTCTAGTGGAAAAGAAACATGCTGTAGTGAAAGGAATATTCTACTGGAAATGAAGAGACACAAATCACAAAGTTGTATGATCTTGAGAAAATATCTTGGAGTTTCATTTTCTTTGATATAATATTAAGGGGACAGATAAGAAGATCTCTGACATACTTTCTAGCTCTAACTTTATCATATACACTAAACAGTCCAAGGAAATACAACTTAGCAAGCAAAAAGTTACCTACCACAATTAAAGTAAGGCTGGATGAATAGTTTTGGAGCATTTTAGATAAATACTTCATAAGACACTACATCTACCATAGTTGCAGAGAAGCCTCAGTAACAGACAAAAATGAAGCCATACCTTTTAGGTAAGGATAATACATAGATTAAAATTTAAAGGCAATGTGAAAATATACTCCTGATAAGTCTTCTTGCCTCCTTTCCAATATTTTTTTCACAATGAAACCCAAGTGATTTTTCTAGAGTTCCAAACAAATCATATCACCAGCCTGTTTAAAACTCTTCCATGGCTTTCCTGTGTTTTTTGGCAAAAGATCAAACCTTTAAAGTGGTCTCTAAGACTTCCCTGGATCTGACACCTTCCTGAAATTCTAACCTCAACTTTCACCTCTTTGATTCAAAATTTTTATTCTAGACTTCCAGCCACATTCAACTTGTTTTAGATACCCAAATGAGCCACAATTATACTCTTTTAATGACCTTTGAAGATATCATTCTTTTTGTCAGGGGAAGGTGATCACTCACCAAATAAAAATGCTTAAGAACATTACAGTGGAAAAAGAAATTAAATGTCTATAGCAACATTACTTACAATACACAACAAGTGGAAACAACACAAAGATCCATCAACAAATACATGGATAAACAAAAGTGATATAATGGAATATTATTTAACCATAAAAGGAATAAATAAATGTTACAACATGGATTAACCTTAAAAACATTATGCTAAGTGAAAGAAGCCAGACACAAAATGCCATATATTGTTTAATTGCATTTATATGAAAAGTCCTGAATTGGTAAATCTACAGAAATAGGAAGTAGTTATAGCTAAGAGCTAGAGGGCGGGAAAGTGGGGAGTGACTGATAACAGATATAATTATTTTTGGGGTGATAAAAATGTCCTAAACTTGAATTTTAATGATGGCTACACAAATCTGTAAATATAAAAAACATTAAGTTGTACATTTCAAGTGAGTGAATTGCATGTTTTTAAATACTTTTTAAATAAAGCTGTTAAAAATTCATTTGAAGATGTTTTGAAAGTAATTTAAACAAGTAGCAGAGAAGTAGAGTGGTACAGTACAAATAAAGAACTGACCTTAGGCTGGAATGTTGGCATCTCAGCTTGGTGGCTGTGTGAGTTTCAGTAAACCATTTCTAAATCTTTAACTGTAAAACTGGGGATGATGAAATTTATAATAGCTGTGTGAGTATTAAATGAGATAGTGTAGGTAAAAATGGCTTGTAAACCACAGAGTGCTATTCAGTGTGAGATCTGGTAAGGTAATACATAACTGTAAATGTATTATTATTATTGCATTATACAGTAGGTGTATAAAGTCTAGTATTTGACACCTGCATTTTTATTTATAGTTTCACTGGCTCCATTGATAACAATCAGAAGAATTAACTTTAAATAAAGAGCAACACTATTAAAAATATGCAATGTTTCCATTATTTATTAATTATTTTATTAAATATGTGAACTACAATTCAGGATTAGATATGCAAGTTATAATCATACAGGTAAAGTTTGGGCTATCCTTTGGTCCCCACTTCTCCTGGTTTGAGATCAGGTACCCTTATTGATGATATGTGTCCCCTCCTCCCTCCCCTGTCAGTGTTCTGCCAATCCCTTTCTTATAGTATTAAAGTAAATGTTCAGGATCCACTTCTGAGTAAGAATATGTGGTACTCAGTTCCTCTGTGATAGATCACTGAGTAATATAGACACAAAATTCATCCAAGTTGCTGCAAAATCCATATATTTGTCCTTCTTTATGGCTGCATAATATTCCATCATATATACGTACCAATTTTTTTAATCCAGTCCAGTTTCAATTGGGCAGCATGATTGGTTCCATGTTTTTGCTATTGTGACTAATGCTGCAATAAACATATGTGTGCAGGTAGTTTTTGGTAGAATGATTTGCGTTCTTCTGGGTATATTCCCAGTAGAGGGTCATATAGAAGGTCAATTTCTTGTTCTTTTAGAAATTGCCACACTGTTTTCCTTAGAGGTTGGACTAGTTTCCATTCCCTCCAGCAGTGTAGAAGTGTTCGCTTTTCTCTGCATCCTCATCAGCATCTGTTTTCTTGCTTTATTAATGATGGCCATTCTTACTTGGGTTTGGTAATATCTCAATGTGGTTTTGATTTGCATTTCTTCGATGATTAATGAGGCTGAGCACTTTTTTATGTATCTGTTGAAAACTGGGAGACTTTCTACAAGAATTCAGATATCTGATTTTCTCCTGAAAAGTGAGATGATCAAACAAAACTGGATCTACATTTCCACATGGCAATAATTGACTTGACTTTTTTATGTGTCTGCTCATATGTCTTCTTTTGAGAAGTGTCTATTCATGTCTTTTTTCCCATTTTTTAATGGGACTGAGTTTTTTTTCCTTTTGGCACATTTGAGTTCCTTGTAGATCCTAGATGTTAGGCCTTTGTCAGACATACAGTTGGCAAATATTTTTCCCATTCTGCGGGCTGTCTCCCCACTCTCTTGATAGTTTCTTTGCTTTGCAGAAGCTTTGTAGTTTGATGAGGTTCCACTTTTCTCTCTTATCTATTATGGCATGGGCATTTGGGGTTTTGATCAGGAATTGGTTGCCAATTCCAATTTCCATGAGGATGTCTTCTGCATTTTCTAAGGTTCTTAAAGTTTGAAGTTTTACATTTAGGTCTTTGATCCATTTAGAGTTGAATTTTGTGTATGGTGATAAGTAAGGATCCTGTTTCAATCTTCTTCATTTGGTCAGCCAGTTTTACCAGCATCATTTACTGAATAGGTTCTCCTCTCCCCAGTGGTTGTTGGTGGAGCATTTGTTGAAGATGAGTCAGTTGAGAAATTGGTGTGATACCTCCTACTTTGTTTGTTTTGTTGAGGATTGTTTTGGTGATTTGTAGTCATTTATGTTGCCATATGAATTTCTGTGTTGTCATTTCCAGGTCTGAGAAGAATGATGTTGGTAATTTAATTGGTATTGCATTAAATCTGTAGATTGCCTTTGGTAGGATGGACATCTTAAAAATGTTGATTCTTCCTATCCATGAGCATGAAATATTTTTTCATTTGTTAGTGTCTTCTAAACTCCTTTGGCCAGTGTTTTTTAGTTTTCATTATAAAGGACTTTCACTTCTGTGGTTAGGAAGATGCCGAGTTATTTCAATAGTTTTGGTGGCTATTGTGAAATGGGATTGTGCTTTTTATTTGTCTCTGACTGCTCGTTGTTGGTGTAGAAGAATGCGACTATTTTTGCATATTTTTTTTGTACTCTGAAGCTTTGCCACATTCTTTATCAGTGCAAGGAGGTTTTTGACAGGTTTTCCTGAATTTTTGAGATACAGGATCATACTATCAGCAAAGAGGGATAATTTAACTTCCTCTTTTCCTGTTTGGATAACCCTGATTTCTTTCTCTTATCTAATTTGATACAGCTAGGACTTCCAACACAATGTTGAACAGGAGGAGTGAGAGTGGGCAGCCTTGTCTTCTTCCGGTTTTCAAAGGAAATGCTTCCAGTTTCTATCTATTTTGCAATATGCTTACTGTGCATTTATAGTAGATGGCACTCACTATTGTGAAGTATGTTCCTTCTATGCTTAGGTATTCAAGAGTTGTTATCAAGAAAGGATGCTTGATTTTATCAAAAGCTTTTTCTGCATCTAATGATATAATCATGTAGTTCTTGTTTTTCCATGTTTTGATGTATTTCATTACATTTATGATCTTACATATGTTGAACCAGCCCCACATCCCTGGGATGAAGCTTACTTTGTCATGGTGGACAATTTTTGAGATGTTTTGTTTGATCGATTTGCTAGAATCTTGCTGAGAATTTTTGCATCTATGTTTATCAGGGATATTAGTCTGTAGTTCTCTTTTTTTGTTGGTTCTTTACCTAGTTTGGTATCAGTGTGAAGAAAAACATCCTTAATTATCCCTAACTAATTTTGGATAATATAATATTATTTCATTATATTTGGTTGAGACAGGCAAGTGAGTTTTGTTCACCAGTCTCCGGGTACCACGTATTATTCAAATCCTAATACCCTACAAAGGCAATATTTTATACTGAAAAATCCATAGAAGATAACTATGGAAAATATTTGCAAGCCCAGATTTATAATATGACATTAAGGAGGCAGGGGGAAAACAGAAGAGGAAGGATTCATCTTTCTTTATAAATCTTAACTAAGATTCTTGAGGTAGGGAAAGAGAAGCAAACATCTGTAGTGGTGAAATTTTTTTCTTCTTAAATCTAAAGGACGGCCGAAAAGCAATCTGTTGTTTGTATAGAGAAAAAGTGCTAGTAAAAGAAGAAGAAAGTACACTTGGGGGAACATCTGGTCTGAGAAACCACTTGAAAAGTAAGCGTGGGGAAACATTTGTACAACACACAGCACATACTGTGCTGCAGAAAAGAAGGCAGAATAACACACACACACACACACACACACACACAAAGATCTGTATGCATAAATGTATGTCACATAGATAAATCGAAGTAAAAAATATAACATAGAAAATATTTTTGTCTTCAGAGGTAATTAGCAAGTATGTTTTAATTCGAGGCTGTAAGGGTCACTTTCACTAAAACACAGTGAGCATCAATGGCATTTATTGCCTAAGCACAAGTCAAACTCCCATCCCCTTTGTGATGTGCTCACTTTAAGTAGAGCAGAGTTAAAATATAGGATGTGGTCCTTGCTTTGGAAAAACTAATATGTGACTTAGGGAGACACAGCCAATGTCTAATATATATATACACACTAACATATACAGCACCATAGAAATGAATGCAAATATGAGGTCAGTTACACACAAAAGTAACTTAAAAATTACAGAAATAGAAAATCTTGACTGAATGGGGCTAGTCAAGAAAGGTCAGAGGAGGGTAAAGGAGAGGGAGAGATAAAAAATGATTGATTAATGGGTACAAATATACAGATTAATAAAAAACCTAAGACCTAGTATTCTGTTGATCACTAGGATGATTACCGTTTACAGTGATCTATTATAAACCGGGCTCGGTGGCTCAGCCTGTAATCCCGCGCCTTTGGGAGGCTGAGGTGAGTGGATTGCCTGAGCCTGCGGGTTCGAGACCCGCCTGGGCAGCGAGACCTCATCTCTACAATAAAATCAAAAAATCAGCCGGGCCGTGGTGTCACATGCCTGTAATTCCGGCTACTCATAAGGCTGAGGTGGAAGGATCGCCGGAGCCCGGCAGGTCGAGGATGCGGTGGCCGGGAGCGGCCACTGCACTCCAGTCTGGGTAACAGAGTGAGACTCCAACTAAAAAAATAAAAATAAAAGTTAAATAAATAAATAAATATGGGTAGTAGTGGTGATAGTAATACTAAATTTACCTTTACCTCTTGGCTTAATAAGACTTCTGCCTTCCTAAGTTAAATTGATTGTGTAAGGATTGTTTGCTTTGTATTGCAGCCCATATGTAGATATTTTTTACTTTTGAAATTCTTGATTACCATATTATGTGCCTTTGGAAGTGTTTTTCCTTCACTAACGTACATGTAAATATAAACATTAATCTGAAAGCACAGAATTTTATGGTATCTGTTCATGGTTTGTGTCCAGAATTTTCTTTAACAGTGTTATTCAGATGGTGCAGCCCTTA
>NW_007067414.1:224581-228751 GCF_000164805.1 Carlito syrichta
CTGCTACTCAGAAGGCTGAGGTGGAAGGATCGCCGGAGCCCGGCAAGTCGAGGCTGCGGTGGCCGGGAGCGGCCACTGCACTCCAGTCTGGGCGACAGAGTGAGACTCCGACTCAAAAAACAAAAAACAAAAAAAACCATACAATGATCTATTATATATTTCAAAATAGCTAGATGATAATAATTCAAGATGTTTCTAGCATAAAGTAAAGGAAAATATTTAAAGTGATGGCTATCCCAATTACAATGATTTAAATTTTACAAATTATATGAATATATTAAATGATCACATATATCCCCAAAATATGTCCATCTGTTATATATCAACAAAGAAAATAAAACGTAAAAAAAGAAAGGTCAGAGGTCTATCATTGGCTACCCTTGAGCCAAATCCAATCAAAAGGTCTGTTTGGTTTGGTTTGCATGCAAATACACAAATCACATTAAACATCTGAAAACTGGGAGACTTTCTACAAGAATTCAGATATCTGATTTCCTCCTGAAAAGTGAGATGATCAAACAAAACTGGATCTACATTTCCACATGGCAATAATCAACTTGACTTGTGTGCTTTAGAGACAGTCTGTGCTCTCTGTCCACTACGGTCTCCCCTTCTCCTTTGAATCACTGTACTGGTTAAGAAGGTTGGAAGAAAGACACGAGCAGAAGCTCTCAAGTTTCATTGTATGTTAGAAACATTTGAGGTGCTGATCATAAATAGCATTTCCTGGAATATACTCCCAGAACTATAATTTTTGAGGCTAGGAAACTGGAATACACTTTTCAAAACTAGCAACTTAAGTATTTCGTAGGTACACATAAATTTGAGAACTGCTGGTCTGGTCCAACCTCATTCAAATTCATTTTATGTACTGGTAGGAGACTAATCTTAATCTAACTCTGACATGTCACTTCCTGCTAAAAAGTCTTCAGTGACTTTTCCTTATCTATTGAATAAAGGTCAAACTTGTTGGTTTGGCATGCAAAGTCCACTATAATCTATTCCAAGACACTTTTTAAAAATCATATTCCAGCTACATGAAACTTTCATTCTTTTCAAATCAAACTACTCCTTCCTCATAAATGCTTCACACTTCTCTACCTCTAGGCCATGGCAGAGGCTTAATCTTATATGTGGAAATATCTTTTTTTCTATTTACTAGTTAATTGACAGAGAGATAGATACCTGACTTAAGTTGGGTCAATCAGAAATTTTCCCCAGTTTTTCTGTCTAGGAGTTGCAAAACTCAAGAGCTCATGACATTCATGTGTTCAAACACATGAGGTAGAAAAGCAGAGAAAGAGGTGGAATGGACCTTAGTTGTCTGCATTGCAACAAACAACTTGACGGATGATTCTAATGCAAAGGACATATTTTCAGGAACACTGGAATAAAGAAAACAACATTGATCTGGAATCAGGAGACTCATTTCTAAACTTGGGTCCACCACTAATTAACTAGGTGACTTGGTATTAATAATCTCATAGAAGGGAAAGGTAGAATAGAGGAGATTCAAAAGACTTGGAAGGGAAAGAGGGAAGAGGGTGATAGAGATAGGTTGACTAAAAGATACAAAATTGCAGCTAGATAGGAGGGATAAATACCAGTGTTCTATAACACTGCAGAGTGATTATAGTTAACAATAATATATAGTTTGAAATAGCTAGAAGAAGGATATTGAATGTTTCCAAAACAAAGAAATGATGTTTGAGATAATGGATATGCTAATTGCTCTGATCTGATCAATACACATTATATGCATCACAGCATCACTATATACCCTATGAAAATATACAATTATTATGTCAATTAAAAAAATTTTCTGAAGTTCAAATTTCTCCATCTGTAATATGTCAGAGTGATACAATAAACATAATTATCCAATAATGAAAGAATTAGAAAATGCAAGCTTCCTTTTTTGTAGAACCTCATTTTTAAATTTTATCCAATAAAGTCTATTCTTCACCTGTACTATGTGATGTTTTACAAATGATTGTGTATATGAGATTGTGTTTAATTTGTAATACTAGCCTATTCAATAACAGAGTGTGTACTGAGCATAATATGGTACATTTCTCAAGCTACCAGAAGATCCAAGATTAATTTCCTTGATTACAAAAAGTTTATATATGTACATGCATGAATACATATAAATATATTCATATATATGTATCCAAGTTTACAAAATGTCAAAACAAATAGCTCATTTTGAAAATTCAATGAAGAGAAAAGTTGGTTATACTAACTTTTGATACATTTTAAAACAAATTAATTTACTTGTCTGCAATTTATTTGACAGCTTATAGACCTGCTTTTCCATTTAGAAAAGAATAAAACTTCTTAGCTACATATACTATTGCATGATGGCCAAGAAAATTCTGAGAAAGCTGCATACTGACTGTTGAGTAGAAAATAATGGATGCCTTGTTTCTCAAAAGGAGTATTAAATTTTCAGTAAAATGCAAGTGTTTTCAAAAGATACTCTCTCTCACACTCTCTCTTTCTTATTGATAGGCAATTCATATAATATGTTGGGTCAAATACTGGAATAAAGTTATTCAATACTTTCAAGTAAATAATGAAGTATTTGCAATCTTGCAGAATGTGAAAAAATGTACACACACTCACATACTTCCTAGGTATCACCACTCCTGTCACTCTTTTTCTCTTTTGTAGGCTTCATAACTATTTTGAAAATATACAAAAGTATAGAAAGTAGAGACATTGAGAGTGAAAACCTGAGAAAATACAGGATGCATAAATAGAGCAACTTTTCTAGGGTAGATTTAAAGTGACAAGTGATTAATTGAAGGAAGGAAGCAGCCAAAAATAAGTTTCCTTTTGGTGCCAAAACAAGTTGTGTCCTGCTATTTGAAAAGTGCCAAAAACATTGATTGACCTGAAACATTGATTAAAAGCTGATTGCTTCAAGCAAATAGTTTTGAAAGTCCCTCAGTGTAGCTGGACTAGCATCAGAATACAACATTGGCATAACCAAAAGTTTGCAAATTCTTTAAATAAACATATCATTATTTTTCAGTTTTTGTTTTGATCTAGACAATCAGATCCTTCATTTTGATTTTTTAAACATGCATCTTATTATGTGAACACATATAAAGCTGTAAAATTGAATAGTTATATCTTGAAAGTATATATTTGGATCTATTAATTAAACATGTTATTAGTAAACTTATAATTATTTTTCTTATAGTGATCTCAACATGACAAAATGCCTTTGTTTGGGAAAATGGTGAATCAGGACACATTAAATTTTTCAGTGCAGATTAGGACTTGTTTGCAGCCCAATTGCCTTTATAATTCAGTTTCTACTTGCTGAGATAATTATATATCATAGTATTAATGAATACTAGCTAGAATTCAGCACAGAATCCCACGACATACTGAATATATTTAAATTATTACATTGTGACCTGTCTCAAAGTTTTTCACAAAGTAGATATGATTCTTTTTTTTCAGGTATAGGAAGAATCACACAAATAGTATATAAACACAAAATCCTTTTTAAAAATTAGAATATAAAGCCTAAACTAGTATTTAGATCATTTAAAATTTCACTGTAAAAATCTTATAAAAAACCAGTCTTACAGAAAAGCATGCATTATTGTCATAACCAAACCTTACTTTATCTTTATTTTTAATTGCTTTATTGAGATATAATTTATACACTACACACTTTATTCATTTAAAGTGTATAATTCAATGGTTATTAGCATAGTCTAAGTTGTGAAACCACCATCATGTCAAATATGCTTTTTCATCATCTCCCATACACCAAACTGTACAAATTTAGCCATAAAGCCTCAGTCCTTCTCTCCCTCTTATTCTAGGCAACTACTAATCTGATTTTTGTCTCTGTAGAAATGTGTTTATAAGCATGGCATATAAATGGAATTATACACTATATAGTCTTTTTAAACTGGTTTCTTTCACTTAGCATGGTGTTTTCAAAGTTCATCAATGTTGTAGCCTGTATGTAGACTTTTTTATTTTAATTAATCAATATTTGTTATTATGGTTTTGTGGGGTACAGTTAAGGGTTAGGTGTACAATTACGTTTCATACACAATTACATGTTACACAACTCTTTGATTTGTTTCAATCTTAACAGAATAAAGGAAACCAGAACGAAATGATAAAGATCAACACTAC
>NW_007067414.1:228771-231175 GCF_000164805.1 Carlito syrichta
TTGATAAGAGGTGTTTTCCCATCCCCAGACAGATATTTGCTACTGTTAATCCCATCCACCTCGCCCCCCATAGCTTCCCAGTACTGTCAGTCATTTTCTTATAGTATTACATTGGATGTTCAAGGTCCATTATATGAGTGAGAACATGTGATACTCGGATCTTTGTTTCTGTGAGAGGTCACTCAGTATTATAGACTCTCGTTCCATCCAGGTTGCTGCGAAATTCATGATTTTGTTCTTTTTTATGGCTGCATAGTATTCCATCGTGTATATGTACCACATTTTTTAATCCAGTCCTCTTTTGATGGGCAGCATGGTTGTTTCCAGGTTCTTGCTATTGTGAACAATGCTGCGATAAACATACGTGTGCAGGTATCTTTTTTATACAGTGATTTGAGTTCTTCAGGGTATATTCCCAGTAGGGGAATTGTGGGGTCATATGGAAGGTCGATTTTTAGAGCTTTTAGGAATCGCCACACTGCTTTCCACAGAGGTTGCACTAGTTTACACTCACACCAACAGTGTAGAAGTCTTCCCTTTTCACCACACCCTCTCCAGTATCTGTTATTTTTTGAGTTGTTGATAATTGCCATTCTGACTGGAGTTAGGTGGTATCTCAGTGTGGTTTTGATTTGCATCTCCCTGATGATTAGTGAGGTTGAGCATTTCTTCATGTGTTTGTTGGCTGCTCGGATGTCTTCTTTTGTGAAGTGTCTGTTCATATCTTTTGCCCATTTTATAATGGGGTTGTTTGTTTTCTTCTTTTCAGTACATTTCAGTTCCTTGTAGATCCAGGATGTTAATCCTTTGTCAGACCTAGAGTTGGCAAATACTTTTTCCCAGTCTGTAGGCTGTCTCCCTGCTCTCTTGATGGTATCTTTGGCTTTGCAGAAGCTTGTCAGTTTAATAAGGTCCCACTTGTCTATCTTCTCTCTTATGACCTGTGCGTTTTGTGTTTTGTACAGGAATTGGATGCCAGTTCCGATTTCCATGAGAGTATTTCCTTCCTTTTCTAAGGTTCTTATGGTTTGAGGTTTTACATTTAGGTCTCTGATCCATTTGGAGTTAACCTTTGTGCATGGGGATAGATAGGGGTCCTATTTCAATATTCTGCATGTGGTCAGCCAGTTTTCCCAGCACCATTTACTGAATAGGTTCTCCTCTCCCCAGTGGTAGGTGGTGGGGGCTTTGTCGAAGATGAATTGGTTGAGAAATTGAGGTTTTGCTTCTGGAATCTCAATTCTATTCCATTGATCTATATGCCTGTTCCTGTACCAATACCAAGCTGTTTTGATGATTGTAGCTTTATAGTAAAGTTTGAAGTCTGGTATCGTGATACCACCTGCTTTGTTTTTTTTGCTGAGGATTGTTCTGGTTATTCTTGGACGTTTGTGTTTCCAAATGAATTCCTGTGTTGTTTTTTCTAGGTCTGAGAAGAATGTTGTTGGTAATTTAATGGGTATTGCATTGAATTTGTAGATTGCCTTAGGTAAGATGGACATCTTCACAATGTTGATTCTTCCAATCCATGAGCATGGGATATTTTCCCACTAGTTCGTGTCAGCTTTGATTTCTTTGAGCAGTGTTTTGTAATTTTCATTGTAAAGTTCTTTCACGTCTCTGGTTAGGAAGATGCCAAGTTATTTCATTTTTTTTGTGGCTATTGTGAATGGAATTGTGTTTTTTATTTGGGTTTCTGTTTGTTTATTATTGGTGTAGAGAAATGCGATTGTCTTTTGTACATTTATTTTGTATCCTGAGACTTTGCCAAAGGTCTTTATCAGTGTAAGGAGGCCTTTGACAGATTCTCTTGGGTTTTCAAGGTACACAATCATATCATCTGCATAGAGAGATAACTTGACTTCCTCTTTTCCTATTTGAATACCTCTGATTGCCTCCTCTTCTCTGACTGCTCTAGCCAGAACTTCCAATACTATGTTGAACAGGAGGGGTGAGAGTGGGCATCCTTGTCTAGTTCCAGTTTTCAGGGGAATTGGTTCCAATTTTTGTCCATTTAGGAGTATGCTGGCTATGGGTTTCTCATAGATGGCTTTTACTATTTTGAGGTATGTTCCCCGTATGCCTAGATGTTCAAGGGTTTTTATCAAGAAGGGGTGCTGGATTTTATCAAAAGCTTTTTCTGCATCTAATGATATAATCATGTGGTTTTTGTTTTGACATCTGTTGATGTATTTAATTACATTTATGGTTTTATGAATGTTGAACCAGCCTTGCATCCCAGGAATGAAGCCTACCTGGTCATGGTGGATGATTTTTGAGATGTATTGCTAAATCTGGTTGGCTAGGATCTTGTTGAGAATTTTAGCATCTATGTTCATCAAAGATATTGGCCTGTAGCTCTCTTTCTTTGTTGGATCTTTACCTGGCTTGGGTATCAATGTGA
>NW_007067414.1:231195-232939 GCF_000164805.1 Carlito syrichta
GTTTATTTAGGGTCTCAATTTCTTCTTGTTCCAACTTAGGTAGGTTGTGTGATGTCAGAAAGTCCTCCATTTCCTTAAGGTTTTCAAGTAGGTTTCCATACAAGTGTACGTAGTAGTCTCTAATGATCTTTTGTATTTCTTCAGGGTCAGATGTGACTTCATCTTTTGTGTTTCTGATTGTGCTTATTTGGTTTTTTTCTTGGTTTCTCTTGGTCAGTCTAGCTAGGGGACCATCAATCTTGTTTATCCTTTTGAAGAACCAGCTTTTTGTTTCATTGATTTTTTCTATTATCTTTTTGTCTTCTATGTCCTGGATTTGGGCTTTTATTTTGGTGATCTGGATTTTTCTGCTGAAATTAGGGTTTTTGTGGTCTTGCTTTTCCAGCTTCTTTAGGTGACTTGTTAGGTTGTGAATTTCTGTTCCTTCCATTTTCTTCATGTGTGTTTGTAGGGATATAAATTCCCCTCTTACTACAGATTTCAGGGCATCCCAGAGATTTTGGTAAGATATTTCTTCATTTTCATTTGTTTCCAGGTATCTTTTATCCCTGTTTTGATTTCGTCATTGACCCAGGGGTTGTTTAGAATCATGCTGTTTAATGTCCACGTGTTTGTGGGATTTGGGGGGACTTTGTTGGTGTCAATGTTTATTTTTATTCCAGTGTGATCTGAGAAAGTGTTTGGTAGAATTTCGGTCCTTCTAAATTTGCTTATGCTTGATTTAGGACCGAGTATATGGTCGATCTTAGAATATGTTCCATGTGGTGATGAGTAGAATGTGTATTCTGTGGTCTTTGGATGGAGTGTTCTGTAGGTATCAATTAAGTCCATTTGGTCCAAAGTCACATTGAGGTTTCAGATCTCCTTGCTGATTTTTTGTCCTGATGATCTGTCTAGGGTTGTGAGTGGGGTATTAAAGTCCTGAGTTATGATAGTGTTAGAGTCAATATCTGTCTTTAGTTTTCCAAGAAATTGCTTTATGAATGTTGGCGCACCTATGTTGGGTGCATATATGTTTAGGATAGATATTTCTTGTTGATGGATTGAGCCTTTTATCATTATGTAGTGGCCTTCTGTATCTCTTTTGATTTTTAATAGCTTGAAGGGTATTTTGTCTGAAATTAAGATCACTACTCCTCTTTTCTTTTGTATTCCGTTCACCTGAAAGTTTGTTTCCCATCCTCTATCCTCTTACTTTCAGTCTGTGGGTATCCTTTCTAGTGAGGTGGGTCTCTTGAAGGCAATAGATTGTTACCTGATGATGTTTTATCCATTTTGCCATTCTATATCTTTTCAGTGGTGCATTTAGTCCGTTCACATTTAGGCTAATAATTGAAATGCAAGAGTTGATCCCTGTCATAAGGTTCTTACAGTGTTGTTCCTGTTTGTTTTTTGTCTTTCTTTGGGTTTTGGAGTTGGTTCATGTGTGTTTTTAATCTTTTGCCTGTACTCTTGAGAAGAATGCTGTTGTTCTTTTTTCTTTTTCTTCTGTGTTCAGTACTTTCTTAAGTGTTTCTGGTAGAGGTGGTCTGGTGGCAGCGTAGGTTCTTAGGGATTGGATGTCTGGAAAAGATTTCAATTCTCCCTCACTAATGAAGCTTAGTTTGGCTGGGTAGGTTATTCTTGGTTGAAATTGTTTCTCTTTTAGAACTTTGAAGATAGGGCTCCAGGCTTTCCTAGCCTGAAGGGTTTCTGTGGATAAATCTGCTGCTATTCTAATTGGTTTTCCCTGGTAGGTAGTCTG
>NW_007067414.1:232959-285439 GCF_000164805.1 Carlito syrichta
TCTGACTCTCTTGTGTTTGAATTTTTTCATCCTTAATGAGATGAGGGAAGTTTTCTTGAATGATTTCATGAAATGTTTGTTCCAGTGTGGCTTGTGTTTCTCTTCTGCCTCAGGAAGCCCAATTACTCTTAGGTTTGGTCTCTTGAAGTGATCATTCATCTCTTGCAGGTTTTGTTCTGTCTTTTTGAGCTTCTTTTCTATGCTTTTGATAGTTTGGGTTAGTTCTGTATTTTGTCTTCGAGCTCTGAGATTCTTTCTTCTGCTTGGCTGATTCTGCTTTCCATGCTTATTAGTCTGTTGTTCATTTCCATCACAGTATTCTTTACTGCTGTCATTTCTGACATCAGCTCCTTCCTATTTTCCTCTTGTCTCTCCTCAATTTTTAAAATTCTCTTCATTAATGTCTTGATGTCTGGGTTTGTTGCATGTAACCAGTCATTCTGGGGACTCTTCATTGTTTGTGTTCCAGAATCTGTTTTCTCAGTGTCTCATTTCCCAGGGTTCTGTGTAAGACCAATATTCTTCTTTTGGTTTTTCTTCATTTGTGTGGTTTCTCCCCCTCCCTACTTTTTCCTTCCCTCCACATCACTGTCTTCTTTAATTCTGTTATTCAGGGGTAAAGGGTTTGGTTTTACTTCTGTTTGTTCAATCTCCTATTCGTTATGTATGTCCTCTTACTTTGTTCAATTCTGAAGTTGCACTGTAGGGTGGAGGTGGTCCTTTTTGCAGTTTTGAGATTTACTTAAGGGGAGAGCTGTGATTTAAAATCTGTCTGCAGGTCCTGGTATTCGCTGACAGGTGTGTGGATAATGTAGAACCCACTTTCCAGTGCTCTGGAATCTGTCCATGCAGTGGGGCTATAGGTTTACTCCCTGAAATAAAATGTGGTTATCAGAGGGGAGAGAATGGAGTAGATTGTGGGTTGAAGAGGGGAGTGGAGAGATAGAGGAGTAAGGGGGGAAACAAACGAGTGTGTCAACAAATAGAGAGAGATGCCTATACTGAAACAGATAAAAACAATAGACCACAGCTACAGACGTACCAACTCTCATACAAAAAAATAAAAAATAAAATAAAACATATAGTGATGCTAACATACAAGCTAACCAGCCACTTTGTTAGTGTGCTGTTCCTCTTACAAAGATATGGTTTACAGAGAGAAGAAAAGAGAAGAAAAGGAAAAGGAAAAAAGAAAAAAGGGAACAATACAGTATGAATAGAATTAAGTCATTAAACTAATAGAATCAATGAAGCACACTCAGACATTTCGTTTAAGTCCAATATCCTTTCAGGTCTGATTTCTAGTTTTCTTTTGAAGCTGGTAAATTAGTTTGCAGTTAGGGTCAGTTGCCCTGGTCTGCTGGGAAGGAAAGTTCAGATTACCCTCCGTTTGCTTGTTTCTCCTGTTTCGGTGTTGTTACCTTGAATCGCCAGCAGGTGGTGCTATCTCAGCTGTTCGCCCCAGAGGGGGTGGGGCCGTACAGGAACAAGATGGCTGCCTGCCTCTGAGCAGGCAACAGGAGCCTTACACTGGGCGGGCAGGACAGTCTCGGTTGCAGGAGAGGTGGCAGCGATCCCAGCAGATCTTCCCTGAAGGGGTTTGATGTGGATCGCCTCGGCCCAGGTAGTGTGATGTGCTAACTGTCACAGAGGCCGCGGCAGCAGTGGCAACGGCAGCAGTAGCGGGGGGAGGGGCTGCGGCAGCAGCGGCGGCGGCACTGTTTGCACAGCAGTAACTGTCCAGTCCATTGCGATGTCTCAGCGGTGGCAACGGCCAAGCTCTGTATGAAGAGCAGGTTGCGATGTTGGGGTCCCCAGCCCCCTGAGGCGAGAGTCAGAGACCCACTGCAGATCTCCTTTGCAGAGGGCTTCAAAGACCAGGTTGCCCTGTCGCCATCTTGCCGCTTCCTCGACTTTTTTTTTTTTAACAACTAATGTTTCCATTTTAAAGATATATCAATTTTGTTTTTCCATTCATCAGTTGGCAAACATTTGGCTTGTTTTCACTTTTTGGCTACTACAATTCATGCTGTCATGAACATCCATGTACAAGTATTTGTGTGGACGTATGACTTCATTTCCTTTGGTATATACATAGGAGTGGAATTGATGAATCACATGGAAACTTTACATTTAAATTTTGAGAAACTACCAGATTGTTTCCATAGCAGCTGCCTTATTTTACATTTCCACCAGCAGTGTATGATGGTTCCAATTTCTTTAAATCCCTGTCAACTCTTGTTATTTTCCATTTTTAAAAATTATGGACATCCTAGTGAGTGTAAAGTAGGTATCTCATTGTGCATTTGATTTGCATTTCCCTACTGATTTATGTCACTGAACATCTTGTCATGTGCTTATTCACCATTTTTTATATATTCTTTGAAGAAATGACTATGCATTTTTTCTTTTTTGTTCATTTTTAATTGGATTAGTTGTCTTTATGTTACTGAATTGTAAGTGTCATTTGAATATTCCAGATTTAAGTCTTTTATTGTATATGATTTGCAAATATTTTCTCCATTATGTGGACCATCTTCTTACTTGATGCTGTTTTTTGAAGCACAGAAGTTTTAATTTTGATAAAGTTCAATTTATCTATTTTTATTTTGCTGCTGTGCTTTAGAAGTCATATTTAAGAAATCCAAGGCTGTAAATATTTACACATATGCTTTTTTCTAAGAGTTTTATAGTCTTAACTCTTATACCCTTATATTTAGCTTTTATTTTATAAAGTGATAAAGTTTTAGCAGTCATTTAGCTAAATGTCATGAGCATGACATTTTAGTAGTCATTTTTTTTACTCTGTTTTCCTGTCACACCCAGTTGTTAGGCTTTACAAATTGCTGGCTTGTTTCTCCATTGTTTTGATAATATCCTGGATCCCAAATTGTTCCACAGTTCGATCCATTTAAATTTGGTCCCCTCTACAGGGGTAATTATTGAGGCAGGTATCTGAAGTTTGTTCTAATACAAGGAAGGTTCTCAGCTATTTCTTTTCCTGATTTTCTCTGGTAAAATAGCAAGCCTGTGAATTAGCTTGTTGGTCTCATGGAGTACCCAGTCTCCTTATGTGCTTACTATCACATTCTCCATTGTTTTTGAGAGGGCTCTTAAGGCTCAAATTTTGCCACACTCTTTTAAATGAAGTCAATTATTCTGTGGAGTGCTTCAGAGCTCTCGTTTTTATGAACTTTCTCTTTCTGAGGGGAAAGAAACATCTGGGACACTGCTCTGAATGATGGACAAGGCGGTAACCTTTGGTCTTTTCTGTTTGTTTCTCCCAGTGAGAAACTTCTGCCCTTTGAGTAGAGACTTGGTGGAGAAAGTTTTTCCCAGCCTTTCCATTGCACTCATCTAGAGTTTAGCCTCTGCAACAAATAGCATGGGAAAATGAGAAATACTGTCAGACTTCTCTTCTCAAATGATGCCATGGCCCTTGATTATGAGCTTGGAGGGAAGAGGGAACCCTATGTTCTGGGCTACATTCACTTGCAGTAGAGTTCCTGTCATGTTGAACTGGGAGGGGTGGGGGATGGGTCAGGGTTCAAATGTCACAGACTCTTGCTGTATGCCCTTTGGTCAGTTTTCAGAGACTTTGAAAAATACAGATACAGATAGATATACTTATCTATCTATAGCTAGTCTCTCTCTCCATCTATATCTATAAATCCAAAACCTGTATTCATATAATTTTTACCAATTATGCTTTTTTTACTGTAGTGTAGGTTCATGGAGCTCCTCACACTGCTATTTCATACATGGGTTAATTTTCAAAATGAGAATTCCTGTTTTTTAGTATGATTTGTCTGCCTGCTTCACCAAGGCAATGATTGCTTGTCTTGTTTTGTCTATAGTTATATTACCTCTAAAATTTCTATTTCTTAAATGATGATACTGTTTTTAAAGGATAAAACAATTCAAGTTCATGCTTTTTAATGTGACACAAACACACACGTGTTTAAACCTACATATTAGAGTGGACTTAACAGATATTGATTAATTATTTGTTTAGTATTTTTTCACTGCTTGAGGAAAAAACAATACATTGTTCTTCCTTGGTGAGTTACTTTTCCCATATACTGAAATACAAATAATTTCCAGGCCTACCACACTTCAACATCCCACTATGGCCAAAGGAAACTAAAAGTTCAGCTAGCCACTGAAGCTGTGTCAAGTAGGATCTTGTTCTTGCATTTTTTTTCTGCAACTGAAAGAAAAATAATTTTCTTTCCTTTAGAAACAATAAGCTGATATGAACTTTGGGCACATCTCCATCCACGTATGGAAAGCTTTCATATGGTAAGAGAGATGAGGCCAACCTACTGAAAAGTAGACACCAGGTGAAAAGAAAAAGAAGGGAAGTGGAAAGAAAGAGATAGAGAATTAATAATACTGTTTGAGACTTTGAATATTGTTCTTCCATGGACTAGATCTAAGCCTCACCTTTCTATATATATGAATCCATAAATACTCACTTTCCTTAAGCTTGTTTGGGTTGACTTTTTTCACTTGCAATTGAAAGAGCCTTGAGTAATATGTCATATGTACATTACATTATAACTAAAAAGATGTAAAATGCTACATATGTATCTCTGAATATGCATATACACATCAATAAAAATGTGCATACTAGGACTTTTAAGAAATCATATTTTTTTATTTTAATTTTTTTATTTTAAAGTTTTGGGGTACAAGTGAGGATTTACTACATAAAGTTGCATGCAAGTGAAGTTCAGGTTTCTAGCTGACCTTCTCATCCCCTGATAGTTGACCAGGTACCCAGTGTGTTGCCAGGTGTCCCCTCACCATCTCCCTTCCTCCCTCTCCTAGAAATGCCCAGCATTTGCCAATGTCACTCTTGTGTTCATGTGATCAGTGATCAGGGCCCAGTTATGAGAAAGAACATGTAGAATTCAGATCTTTTTTTTCTGTGATAGTTCACTTAGCATGATGGTCTCCAGCTGTGTCTATGTTACTATGAAGATCACGATTATGTTCTTCTTTATGGCTACATAATATTTTGTTGTGTTTATGTACCACATTTTCTTTATACAGTCCACTTTCGATGGGCATCTGGGTTGGTTACATGTTTTTTGCTACCATGAATAGTGCTGCAATAGACATACATGTGCAGGTGTCTTTTTTGTAGAGTGATTTATATTCCTCTGAGTATATTCCCAGAAGAGGGATTGCTGGATTGTAGGAAAGCTCAATTTGCAGTTTTTCAAGAAATCACCACATTGCCTTCCACAAAGATTGAACTAGGTTACATTTCCATCAACAGTGTAGAAGTGTTTCCTTTTCTCTGCAGCTGTGCCAGCACCTGTTTTTTTTTTTGTGACTTATTAATAATAGCCATCCTTACCGGTGTTAGATGGTATCTCATTGTAGTTTTCATTTGCACTTCTCTGATGATTAGAGAAGCTGAGCATTTTTTATGGGTTTGTTGGTTGCTTGTATGTCTTAATTTGAGAAATGTTTGTTCATTTCCTCTGCCCATTTTTTATTATTTTATGCTTTCTTATCCTTGAATTCTTTTTTAAATATTTTATTTTCAAGATGTGGGGTACAATTCAGGATTAGGTATACAAGTGGATATCATACAGGCAAAGATGGGCCACCCTTTGGTCCCCACTTTGCCCGGTCTGAGGTCATGCACCCTTATTGATGTTGTATTGATGTACCCCCACCCTGGCAATATCCCTCTACTGCCAATCCCTTTCTTAAAGTATTATGGCAAATGTTCAGAGTCCACTAATGAATGAGAATATATGGTGCTCTGTTCTTTGTTTCTGTGATAGATCAGTGAATACTATAGACTAAAAATCCACTCAAGTTGCTGCAAAGTCTATATATTTGTCCTTCTTTATGGCTGTGTAATATTCCATCATATATATGTGCTACATTTTTTTTTATCCAGTCCAATTTTAATGGACAGCACAGTTGGTTTCATGTTTTTGCTATTGTGAATAGTGCTGCAATAAATATGTGTGTGTAGGTATCTTTTTTGTTGTTGTTTTTTTCTTTATTTTAAAGATGTGGGATATATTTCAGGGTTAGGTATACAAATGCTCATTATGTAGGTACCCTTGTTGATGAGGTATGCCCCCTCTCCCCGGCAGTTTCCCTCAGCTGCCAATCCCACTACATCCCCCCGGCAGTTTCCCACTACTGCCAGAAAGAAAGAAAGAACAAAAGAAAGAAAGAAAGAAAGAAAGAAAGAAAGAAAGAAAGAAAGAAAGAAAGAAAGAAAGAAATCATATAGGTCAAAGACACGACAAAACTGACAATTATCTGATATCTAAATATTTCTTTTAGGTTATACACAAAATCTCATTATATAGAACAAATCATTCAGATTTTCTTCTTAAATATAATAGAATCAAATGGTCAGTCAGCAACATTTATTGAGGTCCCAATTGGATCTGCACTGCATTTTACTTAAAATTTTAAAAAATCTTATTACAGTGCTTTAAAATGATTGTGGCCTATTTGTGTGATACAATAAGATACCCCAATTTATGCAGTTTAGGCATGGTAATTCACACAATGCCACCAGTGACCTAGGTGTTGTTGTTTTTTTTAATCTTCTGCCATTCTTAATGTGTTGGTTTTTGCCATTGTGTTTATGGTCATAAGATAACCACTGTCTCCAGTCTTCACATCAATATTTCAGTGAAGAAGGAAGAAGAGCAAAAAGGCAAAAGGAAAAGGGTGAAGAAGTGGTGGTAAGCATAGAGTAGGAATTTTGATATAAGGGTTTAGGACCTAGTAGCAATGTCTTGGGTGCAAGTATGGATTTGGAAGTCACTGGTATATAGATAGTAAAATTTCTATAGGTCTGGATAAGGTGAATTATGAAGAAAGTGGAGAGTGAGGAGATAAGGAGAGTGGCAAAAAGGAATTACAAAAAATTCCACCAATTAAAATTGAAGATCCAGATGGCCAATAAGCATACGAAAAGATACTTGATGCTGTTACTCATTAGTAGAATGCAATTTAAAACACAATGAGATATCATAAATATGCATATGCATATACTACATACATAACTGTGTTGGTAAAATTCAAAAGGTTAAAAACACTAAGTGCTGACAAGAAGCTGGAGTAAATTGAACATTCATACATTGCTAGTGGAAGTGTAAAGTGGTAAAACTGTGTTTGAAAACTGCTTGGAAAAATCTTAGGCAAATACAGAGGGTGCCAAAATGTATGCACATTTTAAGAAAAGAAAAATAACTATTAAAATTGTAATACTCAACATATACTGATGACAAAAGATGAATACAAGTCACATTTGACTTCTGCAATTACAAGAGATGCTCAAAGTGCTTACCAACAGCATCTAGACACTTCTGATTTTGGTGAACATCTCTGAACATCTCTTAAAATGTGTATACACTTTTTGGCACCCCCGGTATATGATTATCATATGGCACAGCAATGCCATTCTTGGGGAAATATACACAAAGTATATACGGCCACAAAAAAGCATGTATAGGATTATATGCAGCAGTGTTATTCATAAGAACCAAAAACATTTAATAAGTCTAATGTCCAACAACAGCAGAATGCATTGCAGTATATTTATACAATGGAACATTACACAGCAATAACATAAATGAATTCTACACATGACAACATAGATGATCCTCAAAGACATAATGTTGACTGAAATAAATAAGACATAAAAGAGTACATATGATGGCATAAAGTAGAATAGTGGAAATCCATTGAGAGGTGTAGATTGGAAGTCTGGGAGGCCGGGCTCGCTGGCTCTGCCTGTAATCCTGTGCTTTGGGAGGCCGAGGTGAGTGAATTGCCTGAGCCCGCGGGTTTGAGACCTTCCTGGGCAACTTGGAGAGACCTCATCTCTACAATAAATCAAAAAATTAGCCGGGTGTGGTAGCATGCGCCTGTAGTTCCAGCTACTTGGAAGGCTGAGGCAGAAGGATCACCGGAGCCCAGCAGGTCGAGGCTGCGGTGGCCAGAAGCATGCCACTGCACTCCAGTCTGGGCCACAGAGTGAGACTCCAACTAAAAAAAACCAAATCTGGGATTCTAGAAATATTGTATGTTTCTCTCTCTGTCTGTCCATTCATCCATCCTTCCATCCATCCATCCATCTGTTCATATATCCTCATTTTGTTCCCTGAAAAGTTTGACAAGTACCAATCCAGTTGTGATGAATATCCTCACTGCACTCAGATTATGGTTTTGAAATAAAACTTTCCATTCAAAGAAGCCAGAACTTCTTGAGGAAATGATTGATTCTAAGTCTGGGGCAGGAAATGTGGAACATAAATCTTCTGCATTTGTCTTCTACATGAATAGACCTGGAATATTCCGTTTACCAGATAGAAAGTAAGATATCAATGATAATGAGGGTCAAGTCAAAAAAGACTCAAAAGACAACTTGGTGAGGCTCCACTGACCAAAGATAAAACAATTTGAGCTTCAATAAAAATAAGAATTGCAAATAAATAGATTCCATCTCGTGTGTTTAATCCATTAAGTTTTTAAATGTATTAGACAGAAAAATACTGATTGTTTATCTTCTGAAGATTACAGATGAATGATTCAGTATCTTGAAAATTTAGTAGTTAAACAGAATAAGTCTTGTATGCATACTACTTTTTCTATTCAAACTTTCCCAATTGATAACGAAAAAGAAGATGAGAGGAATTATCTACTTATACATTTTTTTTCAGTAAATAAACAAAATAATTGAATTAGTATATAACCATTTTTTTTTTTTTGCCTTCAATACCTTATGAATCTCTGCTTTGAATACCAATGCTGGCAAACATAAAAGAGAGAAAGATAGAGGAAAAAAAAACAACAAAAACAGGCATTACCAGACTCCTGCTGAAAGAATACACTACCATTTCTATTCTTGCTAAAGGGTTTGAATCTGGGTCTGATTAAATTCTGGATCTAGCTGCCAATTTTCAGAAAGAATAGATGAAAGAATAATGTTTTGAACTACATCATAAGTGTGCAGTCAACAATATCCAGAATGTGGGAAAGTCTACAATTATAATAGCACAGATTCTTCAGCAAGTAAATTAAGTATAAGGAAAGAAATAGATAGATAAAGAAATAAATTGATTATAAAGGCATTAAATATCTCTTACTTTTTTTCATGACACACATTTTTAAAATTGGCAAGAATAAATGATAGCATCTAGTATTCCACACTTGAGTGACAAAACTATCAAGAAAAGCAAGTTATTAATTGTAAAGTCAGAATAAGTGATCATTTCCAGACAGGGTTGGAACTGTAATTAAAATGAGGCACATAGAGGGAGGCTTTTGGTAATTGAACAATTTCTATTTCTTCAGCTGGGTGGTGGCTAGAATGATGTTCATTTTATAGTATATATTTATTTGATGTCATTTTCTTTATTTTTAAAATAAAAAATATTTAAAAAGGTGAAATAAAGTCATTTTTCAAATAGCCATAAACAGAGACTTTCACCAGCATTCTCACACTAAAAGAAAAATTAGAGATAGCTCTCTCAGAAGAATGAAAATAACCTAATAATGAAAACAAAAATGTAGAAAAAAAAGTGTTACATGGAAAAGGGTAAACATGTGAATAAGTATAAATTAATATTCATTTTTGCATCAATAACTACAATGTTATGAAAAATTTAAAATATGTGTTAAAAATAGCATAATGAGGGGATGGACATAAATTGACTTAACTATCCTAAGTCTATAAGCACCATTGTAGTGGTGAAAGTATTAATTTTTTATGGTCTTTTGTTTTTTAATTTATTTTTAATTAATTTTTATTTGAAATATGTGGGGTACGAGTCAAGGTTAGGTATACAAATGCTCATTATGCAGGTAACCTTGTTGTGATAAAGTGTGCCCTCCTTCCCCTGATAGATATCCACTACTACCAATTCCACCACTCCAACCCCCCGGCAGTTTCCCACTACTGCCTATCTTTTTCTTAAAGTATAATGATAATTGTTCAAGGTCTGTTTATGAGTGACAACATGTGATACTCAGTTCTTTGTTTCTGTGATACATCACTCAGTATTATACACTTTAAGTCCATCCAGATTGCTGTAAAGTTCATGATTTTGTCTTTTATGGCTGTGTAATATTCCATTGTGTATATGTACCATGTTTTTTTTTTTTTTTAATCCAGTCCTCTTTCAATGGGCAGCACGGTTGGTTCCATGTTCTTGCTATCGTGAACAGTGCTGCGATAAACATATGTGAAAAGGTATCTTATTCATAGAGGAATTTGAATTCTTCCGGGTATATTTCCAGTTAGAGGGATTGCGGGGTCACATGGAAGGTCAATTTTTAGATCTTTCAACATAGGTAAGACCATAAATGTAATTAAATACATCAACAGATATATAAACAAAAACCACATGATTATATCATCAGATGCGGAAAAACCTCTTGATAAAATCCAGCACCTAGCCGGAATCGGTGGCTCAGCCTGTAATCCCGCGCCTTTGGGAGGCTGAGGTGAGTGGATTATCTGACCCCGCGGGTTCGAGACTCACTTGGGCAACTTGACGAGACCTCATCTCTACAATAAATCAAAAATTAGCTGGGCGTAGTAGCATGCGCCTGTAGTTCCAGCTACTTGGAAGGCTGAGGCAGAAGGATCGCCGGAGCCCAGCAGGTCGAGGCTGCAGTGGCCGGGAGCGGCCACTGCACTCCAGTCTGGGTGACAGATTGAGACTCCAACTCAATAAGTAAATAAATAAATAAATAAATAAATAAATAAATAAATAAATAAAATAAAATAAAATGCAGTACCCTTTCTTGATAAAAACCTTCGAACATCTAGGCATAGATAGACCATACCTCAAAGTAATAAGACCATCTATGAGAAACCCACAACTCGCATACTGCTAAACAGATAGAAATTGGAACCATTTCCCTTAAAAAAACCTGCAACAAGACAAGATTGCCCACTCTCACCTCTCCCTTTCAACATAGTTTTGGAAGTCCTAGCTAGAGCAATCAGACAAGAGAAGGTGATCAGGTGTATCCAAATAGTAAAAGGGTAAGTCAAGTTATCCCTCTTTGCAGACAACATGATTCTATACTTCAAAAACCTAAGAGAATCTGTTAAAAACCTCCTTGAACTGATAAAGGACTTTGGCAAAGTCTTGGGGTATAAAATAAATGTGCAAAAGACAGTCACATTTCTATACACCATAATAAACAAACAGAAAGCCAAATACAAAAGCACAATCCCATTCACAATAGTCACAAAAAATAATGAAATACTTTGGCATCTTCCTAACCAGAGACGTGAAAGACCTTTACAATGAAAATTACAAAACACTGCTCAAAGAAATCAAAGATGACACAAACAAATGGAAAAATATTCCACGCTCATGGATTGGAAGAATCAACATTGTTAAGATGTCCATCCTACCTAAGACAATCTACAGATTTAACACAATACCCATTAAATTACCAGCAATGTTTTCTCAGACCTGGAAACAACAGTACAGGAATTCATATGGAAACATAAATGACCACTAATAGCCAAAACAATCCTCGGCAAAAAAAAAAAAGCGGGAGTTATCACACTCCCAGACTTTAAACTTTATTATAAAGCTACAGTGATCAAAGCAGACTGGTATTGGTATGATAACAGGCATATAGACCAATGGAACAGGACTGAGATTCCTGAAGCAAAATCTCAATTTCTCAACCAACTCCTCTTGAACAAAGCCCACCACCAACCACTGGGGAGAGGAGAACCTATTCAGTAAATGGTGCAGGAAAAACTGGCTGACCACATGCAGAAGATTAAAACCAGATCCCTACCTATCCCCATACACAAAAATCAACTCTAAATGGATCAAAGACCCAAACATCAAACCTCAAACTACAAGAACCTTAGAAAACACAGGAGACATCCTTATGGAAACACAGGAGACATCCTTATGGAAAATGGAACTGGCAACCAATTCCTGATCAAAACCCCAAGTGCCCATGCCGTAAGAGATAAGATAGACAATTGGGACCTCATCAAACTGACAAGCTTCTGCAAAGCCAAAGAAACCATCAAGAGAGCAGAGAGACAACCCACAGAATGGGAAAAAAATATTTGCCAACCGTATGTCTGACAAAGGCTTAACATCTAGGATCTACAAGGCACTCAAATGGGCTGAAAAGGAAAAAAAAAAAAACAGCCCCATTACAAAGTGGACAAAAGATATGAAGAAACACTTCTCAAAAGAAGACATTAGGCCGGGCTCGGTGGCTCAGCCTGTAATCCCGCATCTTTGGGAGGCTGAGGTGAGTGAATTGCCTGAGCCTGCAGGTTCAAGACCCGCCTGGGCAGTGAGACCTCATCTCTACAATAAATAAAAAAATCAGCTGGGCGTGGTAGTGCATGCCTGTAATTCCAGCTACTTGGAATGCTGAGGCGGAATGCTGAGGTGGAAGGATCGCCGGAGCCCAGCAGGTCGAGGTTGTGGTGGCTGGGAGCGCCACTGCACTCCAGTCTGGGCGACAGAGTGAGACTCCAACTCAAAAAAAAAAAAAGAGCAAAACAAACAGACAAAAAAAAAAACCCTCACTCTGAGGTCATTCCTGTAAGCCCAGCTTCCTTTCTGCTCTTATCTCTAGCTCCTCCCCTCTGCTCTCAGCTTAGGTTGAAAGGGTTGCCCTCAGGATGGGTCAGATGCCCCAGGCCTACTGTAGGAGGAAAGTGGATCAGGTCTGGACTCAGCCCACTTGCTGCCTATCAAGTCTCCCACTCAGATCTTGTGTATGTGTCTGATCCAGTGTGGGGGAGGGGCTTCTGGCGCTCTGAGTTTGATGAGATTACCTCAGGTCCCAAGTTGGAGGTTGGGTGGAGTTAGGTGGAGCAATGCAGGTCTCTGCCTGGTTCTGGGACAGAGAAAATGGCTTCAGTAGGTGTTTCCCTACCAGGGATGGGGTTTCTCCCCAGCTCTCCCTGATCATCTCTCTCTACAGATAGGATCAGGGCTCCAGCTGCTTTGCTATCATAGGTGATGGTGTGGGCCAGGCTCCACGTGATGAGAATCAGCTGTATTCGGCAGGCTTTTCTCAGTAGAGTCCTGCATGAATGATCCTGCACACTGGCAGCTCCAATCTCAGGGCAGTGGGGGATTTGTAGTCACCTCCGGAGGAGAGCTCTGGGTGTATGAACCCAAGTCTCCCCTCAGACGAACTTTCACTCACCCACCGGCACACACCCACTCATGCAGGAAGTCTTTATGGACCCTCACTTTTGTGGAGACTCTCACAGTCTGACCTGTCCTGTAGCCATCCTCAATTATTAATTGAAGGTATTAATTTTTATTAAACTGTGATGATTAACAGATATGAATTGGGATCTTTAGGGTAATTATTAGAAGAATAGTAAAATAATATGTAACTATAAAGTTACTACAAAGAAAGTGAAATAATATAAAGGCTTCTTTACATTAAAAGGGGAAGAAAAGAGGAGGTGAAAAGATGAAACAGAACATATTTTCCAAGCAGAATGCAAACAGTAGGATGATACTATAAATCTAGCGATATAGATATTACATTAAATGAAAATAGACAAAATACTCCAAGTAAAAAATTAAGTTATAGAATTGATAAAAAGATAAGACAACTGTATGTTGTTTAAAAGATACAAAATTTAAATTTAAAGACAGAGAATGTTTAAAGGAACTAAAATGAAAATCATATACCATCAACGTGACTCAAAAGTAATCTTGTATAGCTGTACCAGTATCAGACAAAGTAAATGTTAGAGAAAAAGTATTGTTAGAGATAAAGAAGGTCATTCATAATGGTAAAGGTATCAGTCTAACAGGATAATATCACACTCTACATGTTTATGTAGTTAACACTATGGCTTCAAAGTATCACAGTCATATGGTAATCTTATCACATTTCTCTCTATAATAGAAAACAAAAATGATAAACGGATTAATAAAATTGACCTCACTAACATGTACAGAACACTGTGCCTAATAATGACAGAATGGGTTTTCTTTTCAAGTGCACATAGAATATTTACTAAAGATAGATTATAAACTAGTCCATAAAAAGTCTCAATATGTTTTAAAATATCAGATCACTCAGATTATGTTTTCTAACCATAACTGAATTAAGCCAAAATTCAATAAGAAAGCAATAATTATAAAAATTCCATTCTCAGGAAGTTACGCAATTCATTTTTAAATAATCCATGGGTGAAGGAGAAAATCAAAACAGAAATTGCAAAATATTTTGAAGGAAATAATTGCTATGATATGACAAAACAAAACTTGGAGGACGCAGCTAAATCAAGTGCTTAAAAGAAAAATTTATTTCCCTGAGTGCATACATTAGAAAAGAAGAAAGAAAATAAATGATTGAAACTTTTATCTCAACAAGCTAGAAAAATAATCAAGCATAAAAATGTAGAAGAAAAGGAAAAGTAAAGAACATAAATCAATTAATTAGAAAGCAATGATAAAATAGAGAAAAATCACTTTGAAAACATTAATATGAATAACAAACCTCTATAATGACTGATCAAGAAAATAAAAGGCATAAGGGACATCATTATAGATTCTGCAGACATTAAAGGTTATGAGAGGTCATGGATAGGAAGAATCAGCATTGTTAAGATGTCCATCCTACCAAAGGCAAGCTACAGATTCAACGCAATATTCATTAAGTTGCCACCATCATTCTTCTCAAACCTGGAAAAGACAATACAGAAATTTATGTGGAAACATAAGCGACCACGAATAGCCAAAACAATCCTTAGCAAAAGAAACAAAGCAGGAGATATCATATTTCCAGACTTCACACTTTACAATAAGACTACAGAAATCAAAATAGCCTGGTATTGGTACAAGAACAGGCACATAGACCAATGGAACAGGATAGAGATTCTGGAAGCAAAGCCTCAATTTCTCAACCAACTCATCTTTGACAAAGCCTCCAGCAACAACCACTGGGGAGAGGAGAACCTATTCAGTAAATGGTGCTGGGAAAATTGGCTGACCACATGCAGAAGATTGAAACAGGACCCCTACCTATCATCATACACAGAAATTAACTCTAAATGGATCAAGGACCTAAATGTAAAACCTCAAACTGTAAGAATCTTAGAAAGTATAGGAGACACCCTTATGGAAATTGGAACTGGGAACCAATTCCTATATACAACCCTAAAGGTCAATACCTTAAGAAATCAGATAGACAAGTGGGACCTCATCAAATTAACAAGCTTCTGAAAAGCAAAAGAAACCATTAAGAGCAGGGAGACAGCCCACGGAATGGGAAAAAATATTTGCCAACTGTATATCTGACAAAGGCCTAACATCTAGGATCTACAAGGAATTCAAATGCGCGGAATGGAAAAAAACAAACAACTCCTTTAAAAAGTAGACAAGCCGGGCTCGGTGGCTCAGCCTGTAATCCTGCGCCTTTGGGAGGCTGAGGTGAGTGGATTGCCTGAGCCCATGGGTTCGAGACCCGCCTGGGCAGGCGAGACCTCATCTCTACAATAAAATCAAAAAATTAGCCGGGCGTGGTAGCGCGCACCTATAATTCCGGCTACTCAGAAGGCTGAGGTGGAAGGATCGCTGGAGCCCAGCAGGTCGAGGCTGTGGTGGCTGGGAGCGGCCACTGCACTCCAGTCTGGGCGACAGAGTGAGACTCCAGCTCACAAAAAAAAAAAAAAAGTAGACAAAAGACATGAATAGACACTTCTCAAAAGAAGATATATGGGCAGCCAACAGATACATGAAAAAGTGCTCAGCCATACTCATCATCAGAGAAATGCAAATCAAAACCACATTGACATGCCACCTAACCCCTGTAAGAATGGCCATCATTAATAAAACAAACAACAACAGATGCTGGTGAGGATGTGGAGAAAAAGGAAGACTTCTACACTGTTGGTGGGAATGCAGACTAGTACAACCTCTTTGGAAGACAGTGTGGCACTTTCTGAAAGAACTAGAAATCGACCTTCCATATGACCCAGCAATTCCCATATTGGGAATATTCCCGGAGGAACTTAAATTATTCTATGAAAAGGATACCTGCACACACATGTTTGTTGCAACTCTATTCACAATAGCAAAAACATGGAACCAACCGTGTTGCCCATCGAAGCTGGACTGGATAAAAGAAAATGTGGTACATATACACAATGGAATATTATGCAGCCATAAAGAAGGACAAATGGACTTTGCAGCAAATTGGATGGATTTGGAGTCTATCATACTCAGTGATTTATCACAGAAACAAAGAACTGAGTTCCATATGTTCTCACTCATAAGGTGACCTTGAACAATTATAATGCTATAAGAAAGTGATTGGCAGTAGTGGGAAACTGTCAGGGAGAGGGGTGGGACTGGCAGTTGAGAGAAACTGTTAGGGGAGGGAGGGGCATACCTCATCAACAAGGGTACCTGCATGATCAATCTTTTTTTTTTTACCTAACCCTGAATGGTACCCCACATCTTTATAATAAATAAATAAATTAAAATTTAAAAAAGGTAACGAGAGGTTATTAGAATGACTTTATACAGGTCTCCTAACAATTCCCATGAAATGGAACATCCTTTATACTCTATTTTTGAAAAAAAGTAAATCTAATGTTAATTTTTTAATACACACGCATACACATGTATGAGCTTACACAAAACCCTTAAGCTCAGATAGATTTATTAATAAATTCTCTCAAATATTTGGAGAAGAAATAGCACAAATGTTGTACACGCTCTTCCAGAAAATAGAAGAAGAAAGAATACTTCTTCACTCTATTTTTTAAAGGACAGCACAACATCAATTCTATAATCTAACTTGTGCATGGAAACAAAGAAAAATTACAGATCAGGCTTTCTTATTTATATAGATGCACAATAGTAAAATATTAGCAAATTGAAATCATTGATATATTAAAATAAAAAATACATCCAACTCAAGTTAATTTTAGTTATTCAAAAATAGTTTGGTATCAGGAAATCAGTTACATTAACAGTAACAAAAACAAGCAATTCATAGAATCATGCTGATTGATGAAGATAAACCACTTGAAAAAAAATCAGTATATGTTCATGATAAAACAATAAGCAAATTAAGAATAGAAGATAATTTTCGTAATCAGATAAAGGGCAAGTCTTAATTATCTGCTGATTCCATAACAAATCACCACAATTTTAGCAGTTTAAAACAATACTAGTTTATTGTCTCTCAGTTTCTGTGTTCAGAAGTCTGGGTGAACTTGACTGAAATTAAGACATTGGCAAGGTTTCATTCCTTACTGAAGGCTCTGGGAAAGTATCTGCTTCCAAGTTCATTCAGATTCTTGGAAGAATTCTATTTACTGTAATTTTAAGATTGAGGTTACTGTTTCCTTGTTGGCTTCATCTGGGGGATGTCATGAACTAAAGGCCTCTGTCTAGACTTTGTAAATGGCCCCATTGTGATGGGATAACGAATCCTTCTCATGCTTGGAATCTCTCTGAGTTTCTCTTCTGTTGCATTTCTCCTGCTTCCTCTTGCACTTAGCTCTCTAACTCTAGTCAGAGAAAGTGCTCTGCTACTAAGGACTAATGTAATTAGATTGAGTCCACCCAGATAATCCAGGATAATCTCCCTATTTTAAGAACTGTAGTAATAATGCATCTGCAATGTCCCTGTTTCCATATAATCTAATATATTTATGGGTTTTCAAGGTTAGGGCATGGACATCTTTTTGGAGGGTCATTCTGCTTACTACAGGGTGTAGTGAATTCTCAAATTTTATTTTGCCTTGGCATCCATTGTAAATATAGATTGAACTTTCTTATCACGGAAGCAGGGCTTAGTTTCCTTTGCCAGTTTCCCATTCTCTATCTCCTCTCAGTTCTGCAAAGTGGTCTGTCTAAATATTTACCATATACAACCACCTCCTGATGATCACCTTTCTATGGTATGGCCAGATACAACCTACTCGACTTGCCCCAATGACTTTCACACTTCATATGGATTCACAGATACACCACAGTGCCCTCTCAGTCACAGTGTAAATTCAAGGAATTTGTGCCTGCTTGCTCTAAACTCACAAGTTAGAACTCCCTGCAGAAAACCTACTTGGGTAATGCCTTGGAATCCCAATAAATTTTATAGCCAACAACAGGTCCATCTTGCTCCCCACCTGCTTATTGAGCATGCATGCTCCAGAAGTCTCTTTCCTTCTGGTTGGACATGTGAGGCATGCTGTTTTCTACTCTCTGGGATTTGTAATTAATACACTGTTTCTGTTATTCCATGTTTTTTTTTAAATTGCTTTCTCTGTGTCTCACCTAACTGACACAGCTGAACCTAACTTCTTTTCCAGTCAGGGCTCTCCTAGAGAGTTACTATCTTGATAGAAATAAGCTGGACACAGGTCAGAAAGGAGCCACAGATGCATCTGCCAGTATAAACAAGTTTCCTGTGAGAGGAACACCTGGTCAGGGTCAGAGAGTTAAGTATAAGGCCATCCACCAGGATAAAAAGTATCTCATGAAAGCCACACTGTAAACATCCATGAGCAATTCTCCAGGAGCTCTGTCAAGGCAGGACTAGAATTTATAACAACCCTTCAGAGGGAGACCTCAAGACCAAATTAGAAGAAAAACAGACCACATAGGGCATCTATAAAAACCCTACAGTACATATAATACTCAATCAGAAAATTTTGGAAACTTTTTCACTGAACTCAGGAATGAAACAAGACTGCTTGCTATCACCAATCGTATTCAGTACTTTGCTAATGTAGGCAGTCGATACAAGAAGAAAAGAAAATCAATAAAAGATATAATGGTTAGAAGGAAATAATAAGACTCTCACTACTTGTAGATGGCATATTTATGTACTTAGAAAATCCAAAATCCAAACGAGTCTGTGTAGCAACATCATACAAGTCAAAATAGATCTCTTAAAAAATAGCATCCAATATTGCTTGATGCAGCCACTGTGGAAAGCACGTTGGCAGTCCCTCGAAAAGTTACATATAGAACTACCATAAGACCCAGTAATTCTATTCCTAAGTATAAATCCAAAATAATTGAAAACAGAACCTCAGATATTTGTACAGCAACATTCATAGAAGCACTATTAGCAATAGTTAAAAGGTAGAAACAACCGAAGTGTCCATCAAAAGATGAAGGAATAAACAAAATGTGGTCTATACATGCAATTAAATATTACTCAACCACAAAAAGGAGTGAAATTCTGATATAAGCTGCAACACAGATGACCTTTGAACACATTATGCTAAGGGTTATAAGCCAGATACAATACAACAAATATTGTGTGAAATCACAATATGAAGTACCTAGAATAGTCAAATTCATGGAGACAGAATGTAGTACTGTGGTTACCAGGGGCTGGGAGGAGAGGCTCATGGAAAGTTATTGCTTAATGAGTACAGAGTTTTAATTTTGCTAGATGAAAGAGTTCTGGAGATTCATTGCACAACAATGTAAATATACTTAACACTACTGAATTGTATTCAAAATGGTTAGGATGGTGAATTTTTGTTATGTAAGTTTTCCCAGAGTAACAGTTTTTTAAAATCTCAAAACAATGTATCCAATTGCATAAAAAACCATATATTTATGACTATGCCACATAAAAGATTCTCAAGACCTTTACATTGACAACTGAGAAAGTATTATTGAAAGAAAGTAAGAAATTGTTATAGAAACAAAAGCATACATAATGTATTAGGGACTGCTGTGTACTGAAGCATGATGGTTGTCTGAAAGAAAAATATTTATGTAATTAAGTTACCAGTTGAACTAGCCATTTTTTACATGGAGCAACATATTTATCTTAAAGAATAATGGTCAAATTGTGGTCATTAAAACTTTAATATTTGGTAAACAAATTTCTGAAAATGAGTGAAGTAAGTCTGTCACTTAAAGATAAACTGACAGATTTATTGTCAATGACAAATATGACCTTTCAAGTGAAAATTTGAAAGGAATTTTAGAAAACTTATATCTACCACTGTTAACCTAGTATCTCCAACTATTTATATATTTTTAAATAAGATCTATGGTAATATTAACTAATGTGGTTTTTTGTTATTATATGAATAAATGTGCCCACATTTGAAAGATGCATAAATCAATGAATACATATTTTCTAAATAATCAATATAAGATGGTACAACATAACCCATAAGTTAAAAAAATTTATTCAACATGAAAGATACATCAATTACTTTTAATGTAACCAAATACAAAAAGTTCATTGATAGGTCTTCTGATTCCACAATTAAACTAATCTTTAAGAAACTACATGTCAAGTGTAGTATTAATGAATATCCACAATTATCTCAAAAAATTAACAAAGCACTCCTCATCTTCCCCATTCCAGCTACAATTTGTGGGAGTCTTAATGTTCTTCATAAATTTCAACCAAAGCAACACAGCAAGATAGATTGGAGAAGGGGAGATGAGAATCCACCTGTTTTCTTTTTAAACAAAAAATTAAAATTTAATGTTGTCCAAGCTGGATTGGATTTTTTTTGGAGGGATAGAGAAAATTTTTATTTGTTGGCTTTAAACTACATATTAAACCGAGGTACTTTTTCTTAGAGTATGGACATAATGCTCACCTTAGTGTTTCCTTGCAAAAGAAGTAGAAATGCACAGTCCAGAGATATGCTTAAATCAGCTACAGATAAACAGTCTATTTGTGACTCCTATTACATTTCATTCACATTATAAATGTGCTCAAACATTATATTATAATTAATTTGCATCAGAGTTTCCATTTTACTTGCAATTACAAGACTTCATTCTAGTAGGAGTTTTTTCATGACTTTTAAAGTAATTGTTAAAATTCTGGACTGGGTTTTTGTGTGTGTGTGTGTGCTCAAGTGCATCAAGTGATCCTCTTGCATCAGCCTGCTGATCCTCTTGCAAGTGATCCTCAGCCAAGTGATCCTCTTGCATCAGCCTGCTGAGTAACTGGGATTACAGGTTTGTTCCATGGCACTTGGTTTGAGAATCCAGTCATTTTCTATTGAGCCATATATTGAAGAGATTTGCAAAAATGTAAAAAAAATTACTCTTCTTAGTAAATAGGCCTTTTGTTTTGTAGAATATAATTATTTTTCACAAAACATGTTATGTTGACATAATTTTATTATTTTAATAGAATTGATAACATTTCTCTAAAATTTTCTCATTTTTATTTTCTATTATGGTAAGTATTTGTAGATGCAACCCACACAAACAAAAGCTCTTTGTAGTCCTCGCTAACTTTTAAGATTATAAAGGATTCTTAAGACTGAAATATATGAAAATCATTGCCATAAAGCAGAAGCTATTCCAAGTGACTTAATACATAATGATGAGTGGTAAAATTAAAATGTTTAATTTTAAATTTTAATTTTAAAGGAAAATGTTTAAAAATGTTTAATTTTAAAGGAAATCATAGAATATTTTCATGATATTGAAAGGCAAATATTTCTTAACATATGTAAAAGTACTAACCTCAAAAGAAAAAAATGGTACATTGGGGCATATTAAAATTAGGAACTTCTCTTCATCAAAAGAAACCATTAAGAAAGTAAAAAGGTAACCCATTCACAGCATAGGAAAAGATATTCATAACATGTACATCTGACACAGGACCCATATCCAGGATATATGAGAAACTTCTGTAACTAGGTGAAAAAAATACAGACAATAGAAAAACAGGCAAAAACAGATGCTTCACAAAATAATCAGTCTGCTGGAGCTAAATCTTTTACGGTTCATACCTCAAGTCAACATGTTTGGTTTTATCTTGGTAGCTACTTAGTAGACTTGTGAAAAAGGAATAATTCTTTTTTTTTTACTCTGTGAAAATGGTGTCCTAATCACTGAGAATTCCACAGTTTTTGACATCTTTCATGTGGTCGTTATACATTTTTTTCTCTTTATTTTATTTTAAAGATGTGGGGTACAAATCAAGTTTAGGTACATAAGTGGTCTGCCTGCAGGTGAAGTTTGGGCCTCCCACTGGTATGCATTCTAATTGCTTTTGTTCATCTGGAACCTTGGAATGCTGTTGTTATTTTTGTGTTTTTATCATCATTATAATTTTGAGATTGTGGTTATTTGTTTTTGATCACGTCTAATAAAGTGTAAGGTGAAATCTCACAATATATCTTCTCTAGTGGAAAATAAAAAGGAAGTGATGATTGCTGCAAAAAAAGTATCCAAAAGGCAATCTGGAGTTCATTGCTGATCTTACAATGGCCATTTTTGTTTTTTTGGTTTTTTTTAATGTTTATTTTCAATACGTGGGGTGCAATTCAGGATTAGGTATACAAATGTTTATTATGTAGGTACCCTTATTGATGAGGTGTGTCCCCCTCCCCTGGCAATTTCCTACTACTGCCAATTCCTTTCTTATAGCATTATGGTAGTTACTCAAGGTCAACTTATGAGTGAGAACATGTGATACTTGGTTCCTTGTTTCTGTGATAGATCACTCAGTATTATAGACTCAAAGTCTATCCAAGTTGCTGCAAAGTTCATAATTCTGTCCTTTATTGCTTCATGATATTCCATCGTGCATATGTACCACATTTTTTTATCCAGTCCTCTTTTGATAGGCAGCATGGTTGGTTCCATGTTGTTGCTATTGTGAATAATGTTGCAATAAAATCAACCTTCCATATGACCCTGCAATCGCCCTATTGGGAATATACCTGGAGAAACTCAAATAATTCTATAAAAAAGATACCTTCACAAAGACCAGTTCTAAAGGTGTGCTGACATGAAACCTGTGGTACTTTGTAAGGGTATGTGGGCGGTGATTGTGTAGACTTGAAGTCCTCAAAGTATGGTCTCTGGACCAGTAGCAGTCACACCATCTAGGGTTTTGTTAGAAATGCAAGTTCTCTGGTCCCACCTCACAATTGCTGACTCAGAAATTCTAGGGGTAGGCCCAGAAATCTGTTTTAACAAACACTTCAGTTGATTCTGATGTATGTGCAAGTTTGAGAAAGACTTGTAAAGACAATTATTTTGAGAAATTAGCTGTGAAGGGAAGATGCCTAAGCATATTTAAATACCATTGAAAACAATCTGTCCTGACAAAGTAGTTGAATGTAGTAATAATAAGGAAATTATACTGGATAATGTTAGTGAGCAGTCAAGAGATGATGGAATCCAATCACAGTTCAAAGTAGAGGGTTATTTATGCATTGTAATAAAATGAAAGGCAAAAAGAATGAGTTCAGATTTTAAAAATAGCTAAAAATTTTAAATCCCTGTTATGTCACACGCTATTCTATTATATTTATAAGGCTAAATTCTTGTGTCGTAGTAACAATTTTACGTAGAACTATTATTATATTTATCTTACTGATAGGAAGATAGAATTAGAGAGAAGTTTGAATTACTTTCCCAAAATCACATACATAGCTAGTAAGTGACAATGCTAGGTTCAGACACAAAAGGTCTAACTTTAGAGGCTATGTTCTTAACCATTTTGCTATGCTATATCAGAATTTTAGATGTGGTGTGTGGAAGTTGTGGTAGTTTTTATTAGATGGCTTGAATTTTTCCTGAGAAATTATCTGCTATAAGTGAGTGAGAAACAGGACAGGTCAGATATTTGAAATCAATGGAGGTAATTTAAAAATTATCATTGAAAGGCATGCGAGGGCAAACAGAAAACATCCATCATAAAATAGCCGAAGTAGCTGGGGACTTATTTGAGGCTGAGGACCATTAATTTAGAAACCAACTCAAATTCTGGTCATATTGTTTCCTCTGGCAGCAATCAGCTCTCTGTGTGTAGGCACAGAGATAGTGGATATTTAGTTTTATTCAGGGTTGGGATTTTGCCAGGAAGTTATGAAGAGAAGATAGAGGATCTGGATGTTTTTTGGATTGGCTCAGTGCATATGGTAATGATAGGCAATGGGCTATAAGCTGGATATAGAAGTAAGTTAAAATGAAATTACTTATATTGTCAAGAAAGTTAGAAAATAAAAAAATGCACATATTCTTATAGCTATTTTTAATCCTCTGTTCTCTGGTAAATCTTAAGCCATATGTATGAATATTTTACATCATTTGAGAATACTGTGCCTTCAATTTTGTTGTTTTGTTTCTTTACTTTGAAAAACTTTTTTTTCATTTTCTACATCTTTATTTATCATTTTAAATAGATGTTTTACACATTTGATGTAGCATAACCTACTTAATCTTTCCCCTATGTGACACCATTAACATTGTCTCCAATATTAGAATTCAAAGACCTATATACTTTTTGGGATATATGAAATTTTTCTTCTTTTTTGGCATAGGTTTCTTAAAGCAATTCCTTGAGTGAGATTATTGAAAATAAGAATATGAGTAATTTTATGTCTATTGATATGTTGACAAAAATTCAAATTGCTATTCAGAATAATTGTCCCAATTTCCCTCACCACCAGAAAAGTGTGATTATGTCAATTACTCTACATGCTCCTCCATTATTAAGCTTTTAAAAATATACTTAAAATACTCTTCTAATTTAATGGGAGAATAATACTTTGCTGCTATTGCAATGATTATTATACTTATTATTAGTCGGATGAACAAGTTTCCACATAATTGTTTGCCTTATATTTTTCCTTTGGAGTGAAATGTCTTTTTCATATCTTTTGCCTATATATGGCACAGTTATTACAGCTTTAGTGTTGTTCTTATTTGAATACACTTAATAAAAAGTAGAAAATAAAATTTTTCTTTTCTTTTTTTTCTTTTTGAGTCGGAGTCTCACTCGGTCGCCCAGACTGGAGTGCAGTGGCCGCTCCCAGCCACGGCAACCTCGACCTGCTGGGCTCCGGCGATCCTTCCGCCTCAGCCTTCCGAGTAGCCGGAATTACAGGCGCGCGCTACCACGCCCAGCTAGTTTTTTTTTTGGATTTATTGTAGAGATGAGGTCTCGCCTGCCCAGGTGGGTCACGAACCCGCGGGTTCAGGCAATCCACTCACCTCAGCCTCCCAAAGGTATGGGATTATAGGCTAAGAATTTTTCCTCTCAAAATTGTAAATATAATAGATTCTTGCAAAATGAAGTGCAAATTTCCAGTAGTTCTGAGTGCCCATTTTATTGCTTCAGTTCATGTTCACATTTGTGACTTTGTAAATAGTCACATATTAGCATGGTGTTCATACATGGCAGCTGAGGAATATTTTGCGATATTAAATAATTTATAAAATTCTTAAATTTGCAATTATGGAAGTATAAATGAGACATATGAAACGTGATATTGATTTACATTGAATAACAGAACTATTAAGAGTTACAACAAATTGTTTCATATTTAAAATATTCAAAATATTTATTATATTTAATGACAATACAAATTACATTTCATGAATAGTAAAATGTAAAATCAAATTAAATGAATAAAACTGAAATTTTATCACACTTTTGTAAATGTCAGTAAATTTTGTTATATAACTTTATGAGTCAAACTTTTACTAACTTTATTCATTTTGCATCTGGCTGCAACTAAATTTAATTTGAAATTTTTGTTCATATACTTCTTAGTTGTATTTTGACAAAATATTCTCAAATTTTGTGCATAATAATAAAATTCTATTGTTCCTTAGATTATGGGTTTCTTTTTTTTGTTTGTTTTTTGTTTTTGTTTTTTTTTTTGAGTTGTAGTCTCACTCTGTTGTCCAGATTGGAGTGCAGTGGCCACTCCCGGCCACCGCAGCCTCGACCTGCTAGGCTCCAGCGATCCTTTCGCCTCATCCTTCCAAGTAGCCGGAATTACAGGCATGCGCCACCATGCCCGGCTGATTTTTTGATTTATTGTAGAGATGAGGTCTCGCTGCCCAGGTGGGTCTCAAACCCGTAGGCTCAGGCAATCCACTCAGCATCCCAAAGGCGCAGAATTACAGGCTGAGCCACCAAGCCCAGCAGATGATGGGTTTCTATTATGCGAAACAATTATTACAACAGAGCAATTTTTTTCTGAAATGAAGGAAAGAAAAATTCAGTTTATGTAATAAAATACATTTTATGTATTATGTATATATTAATCCAATCATTGCCAACCAAATGAAAATGGTCAACTTGGATATTTTGCCAACTTTCAGTCATATAAAAATCATAGGTTTATGAGTATTTTATGATAGTTTTGTTATATTGATTTAAACATTGCAAAAATTTATACATAAAATATGTGGGCCTTTATTTGTACTCTTGCTTCAGGTCCACAAGTGTTAGGGGCAGGTCAACACATAGTAGTTATTTAATAAAGTTATTACATGTGCAAATGAAAAGTCACATTTTAAGCAAAGATATTTACTTATGACAGAAGTAAAATGTTTATACTCTTTTGAGTTTCAAGTATTTGTATCAAAGCTATTGCTCAATTAAAATGATCTTTTCTATTGTGATGAGATAACTAAAAGAAGTCTGCACAAATGCTCAGAGAGATTTCAAACCTTGATGAAATAAATTAACTGAATTGAAATCAACATTAATAATGGGTATTTTTCTAGGCACTTTTCCTTCAAATTTATATTGCTCTAGCACTCTCATCCAACAGAATCTGAGAGAATTTATAATTGGCAAGCCTTATGCCACTCTTCTAGCAAGCAGTGCTGAAATACAGATAAGAATAAATTATCTTTTTAAAAACATGCAATAATCACTTCAAGAAAAATGTAATGTATAATACTTTGAGCAGTGAGTTGAGAATAACACATAAAACCAAAGTCCACTGATGAGGGAAATCGTAAAAATGACTGCAATTGTTTGAACCCAAAGTCTTATGCATGCCTTATGATGCTCCAAGCAAATTTGTTACAAGCAAATTTAATGAATGGTCACAACCAATGTTTTTCTTTAACATGTAGCACAATCTCCTACACTTCAGTTACATGACATCATGACATTTCTCAGCATTCACACTTCTGGTTTTATATGCAATCATTACAAACAAAATCCCCAATTTTAAACAACTTTACACTCTAAGCAGTTTTAGCCATTCTAAAGTGAAAATCATAAATGATACAGGTCTTGCTTTTGTTAATTTTTGTGTTTTGTTATTGGTATTTTATATACAGAGATGTATTAGTAACTCCAACAATTTACCATTGCTATTCTTTCTTCAGAAAATTATGATCACTCAATGGGGAAAATCAGTAATGTAGCAAGTAATTCTTTCTTTCTTTTTTTTTTTTTTTTTTGGTATTTTCATTTACTCTGGTCTAGTCAATATTGTGATCATAGAGCTTTTGCATTTTTCTACTTCAACCAAAATTCCTGACATAAAATACCATCATATGATAATGGGAAGATCTAAGTTTGGTGAGACCTGAAGCCTAAAAATTTTGGAGATCTTATTTTTTTAAAAAGAATATAAATTAAAATTAAGTATGTAAAGTAAGTGCAAAAGCTAATATTTACTCAGAATGACAAAATAACTTGCAATAAATTACACATTTAAAAAGTCTGTCAAATACCACAAATGCAAAAAAATTCAGAAAATAAGAATATTTTTATTAATCAACTGTCCTACACAATTCAGTCTCTTGTTCATATAAAATTATTTTGTAACATTTTTATAGAGATAAAATAAATCAGTCTTTATTGTAATATGGTTAATCCCAGTTTTTAAAATTGTAATAACTTAGAATAGTTTCTTTTGGTTTAATAGCTCATTATTAGTAATGCCATTTAAATTAGGATTGTTTTCAGACTTGGGACACTTTCATCAAATATTTTTTTCTATATCAGATATAAGATTCCAAGGGCATTTCACGTTTTCCTGTGCAGTGACAACTCCTAAGTAATCTTAGAATTGACTGCACTCATTATCCAGTTTGTCTCCAATATCTTTGTTTTACTGATGGATTTTGAGTTTTACATTACTTTTATCGATGTCAGTAATTCACATCAAATCAACAAGAAATTTAAATTTAAAAATTTTTTCAGTGTGGTCATATGACTCAATATTCACAACTATTATCAAATAATCCAAGAGCTTATTTATCATTTGTATTCAAATTTATTTCTTCCTCTTTAAGAATTACTGCTTTGGTCTGATTTGAATTTATTTTTATGATTCACTTAATGATACCAAAATAATTTCTATTATGTCATTGTTGTTTTTTATAATATATTAATTTATTTTATTTTAATTTCTTTAATAAATTTCAAGATGGTAATAAAATGTATATTTTATGTAAGTCTAAACCAAGAGTTCATAATTTCTCATTTGTTTTATTGAAGCAATTCAAATGGTTTTTCCAAACTGCAGTTAAAGTGGCACATCCTTAACTCAACTTTTCAGTTGTGTCTTCAAAATGACATATGAAGGAAGACAAATTGGAGTGGAAAGAAAAATGAAAATAATAGACTGTGGATAAAATATATTTTGTGTTCAAAATTTGCAAACATAAAGGACCATGTGGACATATTACTAGGGCCCATCCAAGGGTAAACTAGTTTTCTGGTAAATCAGACACTGGATCTGACAAAAATAAGTTTTTTTTAAATGATGAATCAAGACTTATTCTCATGCTGTCAGTTATCCTATACTAATGTTAATATTTTCTTTACAGACCTTGAACTTTGATATTTTTTCATAATTTTACATGATCTAAGATTTTACAACTAGTAGGTACCTAAAGATATCAACTGGTTTAATCACTGGCATATGACCATATAAGTTATTAAGAGGCTTAGGGATTTTCTAGAACTTAGTCATAGTCTCTCCCCCACTTCTTTCTCTCGCTCTCTCTCACACACACACCCACATCCACACATTATTATGAATTCAGAATTAGAAATTACGACTTAGAACTATTAAACCTTCTTTTCTAGTGAGTGCCAAAGTGCAAAGAGTATTTCAGTCAGGAATCGAGAGGAGAAAACTACATCAGTATGAATTTGAATGAGTATTTCTGTTTGCTTATAAAGTAATAATTAATATTCATTGTAGACTATTAATTAGATGAGATGAGCAAAAAGAAAATAAAATTGAGCCATATCCCAGCTACCAGAGATAATCATTACTGTCATGCAATTAATAGCCTTCCAACATTTGCGCTATTTCCAAGTTTTTATTTCTGTAAACAATTTAGCAGTGGGCATCCTTATATAACTTTTGTTGAGCATTCATGATTATTTCTTAAGGATAAATTTTTACATGAATTGTTGAGTCTTGATGCATATGGTTAAATTGTCCTCAAGAAAGGTTTCAATTTACATTTCTCCCAAATGCTGTGTTTTCCTACTTCTACACTATATTGTATGAAACATTTTACGTCAGAAGGTATGTCTAATCTTTTAGACTATAACCATACAAGGTGCAAATAAACTTTCCAGAAAACTTTGACTTACACAAAACAAATCTTATTCAAATATGTTGTATATCCAAGAAACTTTTGAATCACTTTTTTTGTATTCCTGAAGCTTATAGATCAAATTGTTAAATTAATATCCTTGGGAAAAAAAACACACATAAATGATAGTAGAGGTCTAGAAAGTATTAGAACACTATTGCAGTGATATTTATTTAAGATAATATACCAGGTAAACTTATTGTATATTTGTGGTGTTTAAATGCCAGATGGTTGAAAAAAATATAGCCCTGAACATCTGGAAAGAATAGTTAAGTACAATTCTGGGTGAATAGGTTGGACTCCAACTAAACACTAATTAAGGTTATTGCTTGAATATGAAAGCCCTTGGTTTTTGCATGTCATGTAAAAATAATTACTTTAAAATTATCTAAAATTCTGGTGAGGTTTATAATGATTAAGAGACAAAAAACAGCATGTAGTAATGTAAATCATTATTCCTAAGATAATGTGAAAACAAACTTCAAATAGAATGAATTTATATATAAATCCACAATTTTTGAACTAATACATGAGAAGGATAATTTTTTCCCCATTAGTTAGCATGTGCAGAAGTCCCTTGAAACAGAGTTATAACTTCAGCAGGAGAGTAGAGATAGAAAGAGATGGTCTTTTCTACTGCTTAAAGAATTTACCAAACAGATCAACAGAGCAAATAGTCTTTAAAGTACTAACCACTTTTATCTGGGCAGAAACACTTAATCAACATATTATTAGGCCACATCTGCAGGGATCTAATAACTAAATTCACCATAAATCCCCTTAGAACAAAAAGCTATAAACTACTGTGAGGCCTGACACTGGGCAGATTTTAGCTTTTAAAAAATTGTGTTTTTCAAAGAAAATATTTAGTTAGGTTAGCTATATAACTGCAGGTTACATTTTCTAGGAAAATCTGTGTTTAAAGAACTGAGAACCCCATGGGGTACAGTTCCCTGTCACTCTGATCTAACCTTTGGGGAATTTTGTTTCTAGTACTGCAGTTTTAATTACATGCAATACAATCCATTCCAGTTAAAAGAATACTACAATGAAGATAAAAAGCTGGATGAAATCTCTGATGTAGTGTTTACAAAATCTAAGCACCCTCCAAATAAACAAAACAAATAAATGTATCACAGGCTTGATTCTTCTACTTCTAATATAGATTCAAGTCATCACAGTGAAATAATGATAATGAAGTCTAAATTATATAATATCTCAAAATAGTAATTGTTTTAAATAAAGATAAGTGAACAATAAGAGAATATTTGTAAATCAAAAATAGAACATTGCTAACAACAGCTGTGATTGGAAGCAAATAATTCAGATGCAGCTTGTCCTTAAGGAATTTATGGTATAGTTAAGGTAAAAAAAAAAAAAAAAAAAGAAATTCTATCATTTGCAACACATGGATGAAACTGGAGGACCTTATGCTAAGTGAAATAAGGAAGATATAGAAAGTCAAAATATTACATGATCTCACTCATATGTGGAAGCTAAAAAAAAAAATTGAACTCATGGAAATAGAGAGTAGAATTTCTAGAGGCTGGGAAAGATAGTAGGAAGGGTGAATGAAGAAGGAATAGTTATTGGGTAAAAAACACAGTTAAGTAGAAAGAATAAGATTCAGTGTTTGGTATTATAATAGGGAGATTATAGTCAATAATTTATTATATATTTTAAAATAGCAGAGTGGAATTGAAATGTTTCTAACACAAAGAAATGATAAACACTTGAGGTGATGGATACCCCAATTACCATGATTTGATCATTACTCACTGTATGTTTGCATCAAAATATCATATGTACCCCATAAATATGTACAACTATTATGGATCCATAATAATTAAGCATAAAAAAGAATATTATAAATGTAAATTGAATTTACTAGGCAGTGTAAAAAAGAAAGAATATCCCCATAAGTGTTTTTTTTTTTTTTTTGCATCAGGGTCTCATTCTGTTGCCTAGGCTAGAGTGCTGTGGTATGATCATGGCTTACCACATCCTCAACCTCCTAGGCTCATGTGATCCTTCTGTCTCAGCTTCCCTAGTAGCTCGAACTAGAGGTGTGTGCCACTACATCCAACTAATTTATTTTTATTTTTATTTTTGTACAGACAAGATTTGCTTTGCTGCTTAGGCTGGTCTTGAGTGCCTGGGCTCAAGCAATCCTCTTGCCTCGACTTGCCAAAATGCTTGCATTATAGGTGTAAGCCATAGCACCAGGCTGAATATCTCCATAAATATTAAAGGGATATAAATAACAGGGATAATAAGAATGAGTATGCTAGTGTCTGCTGATATCAGTTAATACTACCAACAAATGATCAGGTGTATCTGAAAGGAGTTGAAAGTCTTTGGACATTTTAGTACCAACTATTCAATGTCGACAAACTGTTCCAGAATGCTTTTTGCAAGTTAAGACTTTGAAGTCTCACAACCGTTTATTTAGTGAGTGCTGTTAAAACCATTTGAAAGAAGATGAAGCAGAGATAAAATGGGTTAAGTATTTTGCCCGTGTCTGCACAACTAGCTCGTGACAGAGCTGGAATCCCAACCAGTTTGGCTGCTATGCAGGTAGGAGCAAGATCTCTGGGGGAGCAGGGGGGGCGGTGAGAGCAGATGTGATCTATCTCTGAGGTACTTTTACTTAAGAAATGTAAGTGTATGTTCTTTAAAAGTGCATGGGTCATTAGAAAAAGACCAAGGTATATTAAATAGTTCTGGATACAGTTTAGCTCAAGAACTTGCCCAGGATGAACTAAGTCATCAGTGAACAGGGTCATTGGGGAAATACATAAGAGCAAGACAAATTAGGGTTAGAGTCAGGCGTAGCTCCAGTAGAGTTAAATCATAATTAATGTACAGCTTGCTAGACATTTTTAAGGCCTTATCTCTTTTAATCTTTGCAAAAACTGGAAGGATAGGTTTATTGGTTTAGATTTTTTGGTTGCAAATAACTGAAACAAAGACCTAGATTGACAATGAAAAGGGGCATTCATTGTTAGGACACAAAAGTGTGTCATGGCACCCAAAGGCAGGAATGGAAAGGCCTCAAAAGAGAGAAAATTGAAAGCTGTCAGGAAGTCAGGGAACACTTTCCTTTCATTTCTTCCCTCAATTTTTCTGAGGGTCTGCTTTATCACTCTTCTTCTTTAGAATGGTTCTTTGTTACTCATTCTTTATGGCAGAATGTGGAGATTCATAGATCCAAGTTCATTTCCAATTCCAAGGGGGTAGATGGAACGGGTAGATTGATTCAACCAGGGATGGATTTAGACCGATCAAATATGACTGAGGATGGGTCATGTAGTATAAACTTGATTTTTAGCAGTCCACTTCTGTGAACCAGGGGACCACTATGAGCTTAGGTACAGTAAGTATTATCATTTATCTTACAGGTGTGAGAAAAATGATTCTCAATAGAGTAAGTAGCTTCTCCAAGGTCACAACCAAAGCATAAATGAGTTTTGAACTTAGGTCCTTATGCTTACAATGCAATCAGACTTTTCACCATTCCATAACATCTCCCTAATGCAAGAAATTTTTTACACAGAGAGCTGGATAGATTTGTAGTGGTGCAGTGGTTTAGTGCAGTGGCTTCACTGTGGACAGATTCAAAATAGAATGTATTGAGATGACATATCAAGTTTTAGGTTCAAAACACTTCACAACGAGATCAGTGGATGAGACTTATTGAGACTTGAACAAATGAAGGGAAATTGAAAACAAAAGTGGCTTGATCATATTCCAGTGCCCATATCAGAACTAAGTATAGCTACCAATAGGCTTTGTGACTTTTTTGCCTAGCTTTTGAAGTAATGTCTGTGACATCTCAAAAGTCCTGGTCTGTGGAAACATTCATGCAACAAATACTTATTGAGCATCTACTCTGCCAGAAACTGTTCTAGGTGCTATGGATAAAGCAGTGAATAAAATGGACAAAATTTTGGGACTCAAGGAACTTACATTCTTAAGGGCATACAGATACTAAACAATAAATAGGGTGTCAGGTGATGATAAGTGCTAGAAAGAAAAATTAAGCAGAGTAAATGGATAGAGAATAAACAGGGTCTACAGTTTGAGTTAGAGCAGAGGGTGTTTAGGAAGTGTCTCTCTAAAGAGGTGAAGTTTAAGCAAAAAGTAAATAATTTGAGACAGAATGGCTTGTAGATATCTAAGGGAAGATAGGCCCTGGTCCTCCATTTGAAAGCCTATTTCATCGGTGTTCAGACTTTGTGCAAATTAAGGTATTTCAGTTCTGGGTGACAGTTGAATCTTTGGGAACTTCTTTTATTAGAACACTCTTGTGCTAGATTGATTGTAAAAATGGTACCAATCTCCATTACTCTTGGTATCTATTCCCTTAGCAATATGACTTTATATGTCCTCTCCTCAATAGCTAAGATTGGATTTAACACTCCTTAAATCTGAACTAGCTCTGTTACTTCATTTGGCCAAAAGAATACAGCAGATAATGACTCTGTTCTGAATCTAGGCCTCAAGAGACCTCACAAATCTCTACATTTTTTAAAGGACCCCTGCTTCTTGCATAAGAATTGAACAAGACTATACTGCTGGAGGACATGAGATCATGTGAAACCAAGCTTATTCAGGGCAGTGGTTCAAGATAAGGTCCTAATAATGGAGAAAGCCAAAATCAGCATGTTGCAGGCTGATTTGCAGATCCATGAGTGAGCCTTTTCAAGTTCAACTAATATAAGAACTTCCCAGTCAACACGTTGAGGTCTGAGTAATGGTACAGGGCTATTAAATTAGACTGTTAAGTTTTGTAACAGTTTGTTATGCAGCATTATTATGGCAGGAGATAATTGATGCTCTTTTTTAGCAATAGCCAATGAATAATAGCTCCCAGGAGTTAGGAGATCATGATTGTTCAAATTTGGAATGTATATTTACAACTCAGCGTGAGATACTATCTCCAGTTTTGATTGTGTGTGTGTGTATGTGTGTGTGAGAGAGAGTTCAAAGTGTATGGATCACAGAATGAAAGATCAGAAAGAGAGAGTAAGAGGAGAATGAATAATGTTGAGAAGGTCAGGGCAAGTTTATTGTTTACCAGATATGGAAATTTGAAAAACTTGAAAGACCTTTTCCATTACATTTGAAATCATAATGATGTGATGAAACCAATGCACATAATTTCATAACCACGAGTTGGTGGAATGCGACAACAGGGAACGCAGAGGCTCTTTTGAGTTATTTTCTTTTGTTTGGTCTGCACCCTTGTTACTAACAGTGTCTTGCCCCACCCCCAACCATCTAGATAAAAGCCTATACATTGTCATTGTAAACAACATTGCTAGAAAACAAATCTCTCTCATTGTGCAAAACACATGTGAAAAATGGCAAGAGTTAAATTATAGCCTTCGTTTTCACCCTATCAATCTTCTATGTGCTTTTGTAATCTCACTTTTACAAAACAATTTCAATTATATTTTACAAAAACACTAAAAATTTCCCAAGCTTGCAAGATTCTTCTGTTTTTTCATTTTGTGATGTATTCTGTGGCTTCCTCTCTTTCTGTTTATTAAACAATAACATGATGCTTTGTGTATAAATAAATGTTTCTGAACCATAGACAAGATGTTTGCTTTGAGCTGAGCTTTTCAGTTGGAGGAATGGATTTGCACTGATAATTCTCCCTCCTTTCACCGTTCAAATTTGTTGGTATGAAGATTGCCTTCCATTGTCATGGAAATAGAACAGAAGTGACCTCTGGCCATATTAGTACTTTGTCCTCAACAATTAAGTTAAGCAATCTCTGGCTTTAATTACAATAGAACCACTTGACATGACTTCAAACATTTTTTTCAACTGTTATTACATTCTGACTTACAAGTGACATGCAAAGTCTCCTTATTTTAACTACTCTCCAAAAGTTATTAAAAGGATTTCATTTTTTTAAGTTTTAAAGATGTGAGGGTAAAAAAAAGGATGTTTCAACAACCTTACATAGATTATTTTCTTCAGACATAGTTGGTATTATCTTCAACTACTTTTCTCTTGGTGAATGGGCATACTTGTATAAAAAAAGAAACTTAGACTGCAAATTATTTTAAGGATAATATTTTACAAAGTGGCACATTTATAATATATGTAACTAATATCACCTATACTTACAGAAATATCAGGATTGACCAGGGTGGTATGGCCATAGACAATATTACTTACATTTACAAATTGGTCTTTGACCTATGTGATTAATTTTTGACTAAGATAACAAAAGCAAAAACAGCAAAGCCAGAATTGACAAATGCAAGCTAATCCAGTGCAAGAGCTTTGGCACAGCAAAATAAACCGTCAACCGAGGCAACAGACAACCTACAGAACAGGAGAAAATATTTGCAAACTATGCATCCGACAAAAGTCTAATATCCAGAATCAACAAAGAACTCAATGAATAGACAGAAAAAAAAACCAATAACCACATTAAAAAGTGGACAAAGGACATGAAAAGACACTTCTCACTGGAAGACATACAAGTAGCCAACAAATATATTTTAAAAAGTTCAACATCACTAATCATTAGAGAAATGCAAATCAAAACCACAATGAGATACCATATCTCACCATTCAGGATGGCTTTTATTAAAAAGTCAAAAAGCAACAAATGTTGGTGAAGAACAGGGAATGCACCTACACTATTTGTGAAATGGAGGTTAGTTCAACCCCTGTGGAAAGCAGTTTGAAGATTTCTCAAAGAACTAAAAATAGATTTACCACTGGATTCAGCAATCCCACTATTGGTTATAAACCCAAAGGAGCACAAATCACTCTACCAAAAAGACTTCTGCATGTGCATGTTTATTGCAGCACTAACCACAGTAGCAAAAACATGGAACTAACCTAGGTGCCTATCAATGGTGGACCGGATAAAGAAAATGTGGCACATTTACACCATGCAGTACTATGCAGCCATAAAAAAGAACAAAATCATGTCCTTTGCAGCAACATGGATGGGTCTAGAGACCACTATCCTGAGTGAATTATCACAGAAACAGAAACCTAAGTGCCATGGTTCTCATTTATAAGTGAGAGCACAAGGCACAAGGACAAGAACAACAGACACCAGGGCACCCCAAAAGGGGGAAGGGGAGTAAACGTTGAAAAGTACCCACTGGGTCCACCACTTGAGTGATGGGTTGAACAGAAGCCTAAGCTTCACCATTACATAATATACTTATGTAACAAAACTGCACATTTGCTTCTTAAATTTAAATAAATAAATAAGTAAACAACAATAGCAGTAACACACACACACATATTAGTCTTTAACATTTATCTTAGATAATTTTTCACTAAATCACAGATTAACATAGCAATCTTTAGGTATACATTTTACTTCCTATTTAAATGTGTTTATTTATTTGCACCTCATTCCAAAACAGGATTTGAAGTCAGGTAATTCAAAGACAAATATGACAATATTTGAATAATAGTTCTTTCATAAATATTTGTTTCTTTGAAAAGATGTTCTCTTGAGATCTGAGAATTTTCAAAAGTGACACTAAGAAAAAATTACATATTGTCACAAATTATTCTAACACCCACCGGGAAATGCACAAATGTTTATACAAAGAATCCAGGTAAAAAACTCTATCCAAACTTCAAAAGTTTTTCTGTTGGCAATTAAAAAAAATAATAGACACGGTGAATTTACTCTTCTTAATTAAAATTGATATGCTAAAATTTTATTAGTTTTCTATTTAAATAGTGACTTCCTATACATGTAGTTATTTGTTGAATAGAAACAATTTCGTTCTATAATAAACATTACACTTTTGATTTAGGAAACTGTCATCTATGTACTACGGTCAGTAAAACTTTTTGGCTTAAACACCACCAGAGAATATTCTGAAGCCTTTAAGTGCACTATTTTGCATTCACCGATTAGTGTTTGTTATACTCCAAATTGTGTCTTGAACTCAAAAATGATACATACATCTACTGGTGATTTCTACTGTACTGATGGTGTGCTAGATTTTCTATTTTCTCAAGAACAGTTTTTCTTACCATGTCTTTAGAAATCCTTTCCACTACTGTTAAAGTTACCAGGAGAGAAGCTCATTTTCTCCCTCTCGACAGTACCAAAGCATTGAGTATGTGATATCTTGCTTCATACAATGTTACTTGTAAGGTAGTTGGAGATCTGCTCTCTGACTTTTGAAAACAATTATACTTTGAGTAAGAGAACCTACAGAACTGAAATCTAGCTTTCTACCTGTGAGAAAGTCTTTAGCAAGTAAAGGTAAATTATATCTTTTTTTGAATTTTTTAAAATGCTCAATTTTAATTTATTTCAAGATATTCCCACAGTTTTAGGAATTTTATTCATAGAGATTGGTGATGATTTTGATAACTGCTAAGAATATGTTAATGCCATTATTCATTCTGTGTATACTCAATTCTTTAATTATTGGCAGCATTGTGGAGAAGAAAGAAACTGATTCTGCAGTTTATAAAATCTGGTTTGGAGTCATGACTCCACCACCAGCAAGCCAAATCCTCTTAGTCAAGTAAGAATCTTGCTGATAGAAATCTTGCTGATTTGCTGAGGTTCAATTTACTATCTCTAAAAATGACGCTGTTGCTACTTCATCTGTCTTCTGCTGGAATATTTGGGAGGAGAGAATGAGATAATATATTTAGAAGCTCATTGTAAATAGTAAAGGAATTTTGAAATAAAAGCTAATCTTTTCCTGAGACAGGTAATATACACTCTGCTATATATGATGCTGAATCAGCCTATCTCCTTACTTTACTTCTTTCACATGAGTTTGCATTAATACAACACAAATTAAGTCCTTTTATACATACTATTTACAGTGGGATAAAAACATTAGTAAAAAGAATCTGCAGGGATACAGGCTAAACCACTTTTAAGGCTTGTGATTTTTATGAGATGAGATGAAGTTTGTCCCTGTAATATGAAACAGATAGATTGAGAGTAGATAACTGTCACCTCATTTCTTTTCAATCTAAATATTTTTGGTTACATAGTAGAGGTTTTTGAAAATGAGGAAGACTGTTTGCCAGGCTTGAGATGACAGCAATTTCCTGGTAAAACACATCAAGCTAAAAGAGAGAAAACTAGATGAAGCAGGCTGCAAGGTTGACATGGACTGAGCTCAGATAGCAGGTAAAAAGAAACCGTGAAAGGAAACACCTCAGGAAGTTTGACATATCCTAATGAAAGACTTTTTAGTAGAGAGTAAGTGTGGTCTCAGTGGAGAAAACAAGAGAAGCCTCTTCAGAGTAGAGAGGGTAAACTATCCCTTAGGTAGATAGCAGTATACTGGAGGCTCCTGAACAATAACCAAGCCTGGGATGGGAATTTTGGAGAGTCACTTCTGTAACAATGGATTCTTCTGTTAAAAAAAACATAGCTGGACTAAATCATTGCCTAAGCCCACATTCCAAATTTGCAACTAATTTTGTAATGCACTCCCATCTTACCATTCTGATTTTCTTCCCATCGGTCCTGCATACTACAGAAACTACTGAGGTCATAGGTGTGTCTTTGCTAATGAAGAAATCTCAAGAGTTATATAAATATCAGATCTTAGTAATAATAAAAGAACAAGCAGTCTACCTTTAAAAAGACCAATATTTAACTGATTGTTTTCAGTCATCCTATACTCTGGAGAAATGCAGATCTTTGAAACATATTGCTTCACAGTTTTGATCAAATATGATTCCCTTTCCTCTACGTACAATAGCCTCTTATACCCAGCAGTGATTACCCAACATTCATCACTTACTACTAGTGTTAGAAGCTATATCAGCATCTTCCGTGGCAGCTGGATAAAAAGTTTCTATGTTTATCTTTAAAAAATTCTTTCATGTCCCTTCCTTGTCATGTAGTCTGGAAATACATTCTGAATCAACTCTGAAAAGAAGACAGCTTCAATACTTGACAGCAGTTATATAGTCAAGGCAGGCCATAATTTCTGTTTCAGAAACCATGTGTGCAAGCTGATTTTTCCTCTACAGCTAGAGTTTTAGGGCCAGATTTTCAAACAAGCATTTGTGTGCATAAAATGGGTAATTGCGCACACAAATGGGCAATTTTGTATGCAATTATCCATTTTGCATACACAATCGTATGCTTCTGAGGGTATTACGCATGTACATGAAATTTAGTAAGCATACCCATTACACCTTTCTTTGAAAATCTGGTCCACATTGTAGGTTTATTGCACAGAAGAAAATTAGGATTCTTCCTGTTTGATAATGTAATTGCACACATTACTTTTCCTTACATTATATCTTTCAAAGATCTCAAAGCACATTAAATTATTAACCCAATCATCCTAACAGCCCTATTATCTGTGGATGCTAAATGTTATGACAATATTATTTTGGAAATTAAGAAATAAGGATACAGAAGTTGGACTTCTCTAAATATTAACCACCACCCATTCAGGCTTCCTAACAAATGGTTCCCGAGAATCCTCTCTCCATCTGCCTGCTGAAATGCAAATCTAAAGAAACGATTAATGCAAATGGCAAAGAAATTGAGCATAAACACAAAGTTTCTTTCCTTCTGGTCCAACCAAGCCAAAGTTTATTCACATTTCTTCCCAGACAAAAAACTTATATAGTTCTTTTCTTCAAGCATATATCTGGTAAGACAGCAAGTTTTAATAGGAGCGCTTGTTCACCTGGGAAATTCCTATGTCATTGTCAAAATGAGAGAATAAAACATTCACTCACTTCACGGAAGCAAATTGCATCTTTAGGTTTGCAGCATGTTTCTCAGAAGGCTGATGAAAGAGGTTTGTTTGACTGATAACAGCTTGAATGTTATGGTTACACATGTGACTTTCTCACAAAGCTGAATGCGGTGTTCTTTGTGGCTTTGATAACATGGAAAGAGGAGAGATACACTTGAATATTTGTTGTTGTTGTTTTTGCTGTTGTTGTTGTAGTTAACTCATGTGCCCTTTTCTATTCCTGCTCTACTTGCTACCTGTCTACATTGTCAAGGCTCAGTCTGTGTTGACAGAATTGCAGGGGCAGAAAGCTCAAGTTGTTCCAGAGAAGGAAAGAATACAATCACTCCCCTGAAAGGAAAAAAATTGTAAGGTTGGTAGCTACTATAGAGATTACAATTTCAAAACAACTGTGCCTGAAACCTATGAATTGCTTGTACTAAGACAAATTAGGTTTCTTTTAAAGACCTTTTATTGAGGTACTATTGTATAGTAGTAGTAGAGAAGTAGTAGAAGTTGTGTCAGTAGTAATAGCGGTGTAGTAAATAGAAGTAGTAATGGTAGTAGCTGCAGCAGGAGTAGTAGTAATAGTAGCAGTAGCAGTAGGGGTGATACTGCTAATAACAAACACAGAAACACCTAATATCTCGCTACTTACTGTGTGTCAAGTGCCACGGTAGGTGTTTAAAACAAAATGTCTCTTTTCATCATCACAATAACTCCAAGAGATAGTTATTTTTATCTCCTTTTACAGATGAGAAAATGAGAACTTAAACAACTTGCCTGTGATCACACCGAAAGGAAGCAGCAGAACTGGGATTTGCCCCAGTGCATCCACATTTTAAAAGTGGTGGACATGAAAAGGAATACAATTCCATTTTAGTCATTTTTTTTTTTCATTTCTATGTAGTTGCAGAAGATACAAGAGAAATTCTGGCAGCTACCTATTTTTCAAAATATCATTCAGAGTGTGCAGTTTTTGAAACTCATGAATTTAAAATGAAATCTTGCTAAGTAGTATTAAGTCAAAAACAACATGTATAACAAGTCATGGGATGGAGATAGTATTAGACGGAATGAGGGGCCTGACTTCGAGGTATACTGTTATTTCTTGATGAAGAGCAGTAAACTATATGCCTTAAGATGTGTGTGTGTGTGTGTGTGTGTGAGTGTGTGTGTGTGTGTGTGTGTGTGTGTAATTACAATTTCACTTGGGTGAATCTGCCTTCTAAAGTACCTGACTCTGCCAATAACATTTGTTTTATCCTTTAGTAATAACTAAAACTAAGAAAGACCTCAAGGAATAAACTGCATATTGCTCATTAGTCTTAAACCTTTCATGATGAGCATGTTTATTGGGATATTTAATAATTTGTGTTTTCTTAGAACCTTACATCTTAGAGTTGCAGTATGCTTTGTGAACATTAATTATCTTAGCACTGCAACCAGGAAAATGTATATGAGTGCATATGGCTTAAATATGTCCCAAATGATTAAATGATCTACTTTAGACCACACATTGTAAGAAAGTCAGGTATGGAAGCTTTTTTTTTGTTGAATGATTTTTTTTCCAAATATGCATATATATAGCCATACTTTCAGAGGTATGTGTTCCTCAAAAATGCATTTCTGTACATGATTGATAAACTCTATAATTGGCAACTATCTCCAAAACACTTTAGATATGAATCCATTTCTGAAACACAAAATTAGGTACTTAGCTATTGGAAGGGTCTTCTTGAGTCAGTGACATAATTGGAGTGATCTAGAAATAAGTCTGATGAGTTACAGTTATGCAAATGAGTGTCCTTGTACACACACACACACACACACACACACACACACACACACACACACACATACACCTACACATATACACACACACACAGGGGTATCCGGCTTTTTTATCTGATTGCTTGGTCACTGACCTATGTTTACTCAGGAATCTTACATCATAGTTCTTTCTTTACAAGCTCTCTATTTTCCTCATGTACATATCACAGAAGAATCCTTGTTAAGCAGCTATCATTTTACTTGAAATGCTTAATGGACCAGAAGGAGACTGCAACTAGGATGCCTCTATGTAATTTATCGAAGTGCAATGTGGTTGCTGTATCTACAGAGCGAAAACATTTTATGTGAGTGCAAGTAAGGAGGACTGGGGAATATAACCTTGGTTGATGTGTTAGAAAAATGCGTTTTCTTAAAATCCTGTACTGTGAAGTCAAGAGTTAAGAGTTCACACACAGATGTTTTGTTCCATATCCAAGTTGTACTTTTGCATGCCAGCAGGCACGCAGTTATCCTCTTAGCACATAAATTTGTAATTTTAAGCATATACTACATACTGAAATATTTACATAAAAGTAGGCCCTGGAAACACATAACTTACCCTTGGTGAGCTATTATGAAAAAATATGAGAGATTGCATACATATGTGCAAAGTACAGTCTGGTTTCTCTGATTTTTTTTCTTAACTTTACCAACTTCTTTATATGAGGAGTGCTATTCAGTTTAAAAGTGGATAACTAGTTGGTTCCTTCAGGTTTTTTCTTCTGTTCCGTTTTTTCACCCAGGCAGGATTTTCATCCTCATAATGCCCTCTACATTTCTCTTTCCAGGCAGTGTATCTAGCAGGTGGTTTGCTCCTTAAAGCAGCCTTTTTAAGGTTAGAGCAGTTCTAGTTGTAAATGCCAAGTACTTTTTTTCATCCAAGAAAGCAACAGGAAAAGATGGCATTCTAAGGGAAGTATAAACTATTTGGCAAGCTTAGAAAAATGATTAATTTACTTAACTCCTGAAAAGGCAACATAAAATGGTTTCTGAGTGTGGTAACACTAGTGATTGTATACGCTTGTATGATTTAATTCATTTCAGAAATGAAAATAACATCGTTTTAAAGGTTCTGTAATGTTCACATTAATCATGGCGACCACAGATAGTTTTAAAATAATATTATTTTGTTTATGCTAATATGGTCCAATTAAAAATTGACTATGATCTTGATTGGAAAACTTTGAAGGAATTCAATGCATAATCAGAATTCAACAGATAATATACTCATCAGTGAAAGAGAGTAAGACCTTAACCCAAGGCCAAAAACAAATTACCCAACCACCCGTCAGACAGCAGAATGAGAAGATTTAGTGTGTATTTAACTGGAACGCATGTATTTTACAGGCTCACTAGATGCAAAATCATGTAGAACAAAACATCACCAAGCTATTTGAAAATGAAATGGTAGTTTACTCATCACTGGGGATTTGGCTGTGTTTCTGAACTAGGTGAAATAACTCAAAATAATCCCTCTTATTCAACTCCCATATCCTGAACAGATTTCAGGATACTTGAAAATAGACAACACAGGTCATCTTTCGCTGAAGGATACATTTTTCAAGGCTATAATTTCATTGTGAACATTTGTTGTAGTGGTGGTCTATTTATGAGGAGAGACCAAGGTCAGGTGGTTGTGCATCATTAAGAAAGGAGGAATGAAGGAGGAATAAAATACATTAATCAGTAAACCAATATAAAAATGAAAGAAAATTAACAGGGGAGAGCATGGGGCGATGGGTGAAAAAATGTCTATGACCTCTCAATCAAAGCCAGATACTATTCCTTGTGATTCTCTCAATTGGTTGCCCCCTTAAGCCATTCAGAGGCACTCATTTCTCCCCCACCATTTATTTTAATTAAACTAAACTAAACTAAACTAAACTAAACCTCATGTCTGTTAATTGCTATGCACATTTTCTTGGCTTTTCTGACCCTAAGCAAAACCTCCTTAATGTCAGCAGCAATCTCTTTTGTTACCTAGCTCTAATATGCTCATTTTCAACATTATATGTAGTATTCAGTAGAGCAAAAACTTCTGTTCCCTTTCATTAAAGCTAGGTATCTGTTTCTTTTATTTTTTTTCTGTACGTTACACTGAACATTTGCCCTTAATCGTCCATAAAGTCAAATATTATTCACTGTGTCTATTGACTTTGCTCTCACTGACAATCCTGTAAACACTCTGAAATTGCTTTAACCTGATGTCTTACATATGCCCCTTGGCATCCTCTGTACCATTTGCTTTCATTTAAGATGCTTCTTCACATGGCAGTGTGAAATAACTATTCTGTATGAGCAGGCATGTAGCAAAGTAATTATTAAGACCTATCAGTTTTTTAACCTCTTTCTACACTATTATATTTATGGTTAAGATCTCTCTCCCTCTTAGGAGAAGGTGTCTCTTAGGATACCTTTGACTAATAAATTCTTTCAGGTTTTTTTTTTCCTTCAGATTTATAGAATCACATGTACCACTATACAATACTAAGTTCAAGCCAGAGTGGATCATTTTACATTAAGAAAAACCCCAATAGAAGTTAAACTCTCAGTACCATGGATTTTCCCATGATGGCCAGAATATATGTGGATGTGATATTTAGTAATTTAATGACAACAAATCCAAACATATAAGGTAAAACCTCTCCATCTGTGCTTAATTCTTTAGCAAGTGTTCGCAATGCAAATGCTACAGGCTTTTCTAGGTCATTTGGCATTATGTGAGAAATCACCGCTCTGACCCCATATGGTGAAGCGTCAGTAACTAAACAGATTGGCAAGGCAGGGTCGTAATACGCTAGAATCCTTGAGGACATCAGTTGCTGTTTAGACAATTCAAAAGCAGCTTGACATTCCTTTCACCAATGACATTGTTTATTTTGCTGTAATAGTTCTGTCATAAAAAATAACTGCTATGGGAAGGTTTGGTTTAAATTTCCTGAAGTAGTTTTAACAGGACTAGAAAGAATATGTAATCCTATGCATAGACAAATTTATATATTTATATGATGTGCATAATACATATATTCACACATAATGCATAGATAATATATATGTGTATATATATTCATATTTGTGTAATTGAAGGCAGAATTAATCGATACAGCTTTTAAGAATATGATCAGAATTTCTTACTGAAAATATACAATGTAGATCTATATTGAAAGGAGTTGAATATAAGAGATAATTTAAATGAAAACATTTACATTATTTTCAGGTTGATAGTCGACTAGACTTAATCCCATCAACTTCTCTGTAATTTAGGTAGAATAAGATACTAAGCTAAAAGGATATATATGATATTTAATTGACAAATAGTTAAGAAAATTAAATATTTAAAAAAATAAGTATGCTATGTATGGGAGATGAGTCTTTGTTACTCGATTCCTACAACTCGGTCATTCATTTGTTCATTCATTCACTCATTATTTTTTCCAGCATTATTACTTAATTTGAACTCATCTTAAAACAGTTTACCTTTTGGCTATTCATTAACATGCTCTTCAAATGCAAAATATTTTATGTTAACCTCCTCATTTTCTAAATTTTCATCATAATTAAAGTTAATGGGAATGCTTAAGATGAAAGACTCACTAGTACTACCAAAATTTCTTTTTGCTGTACAAATTCATTTCAGAACTGTCAGCAAGCATAAGTTCATGACATATGGAAGTTCTATAACATTTATACCACTTTATAATTCTGCAATTATATTAATTACTTCAGTTATGGCTAATGGCCCAAATCTAAGCAGAGCTTGCATTATAACAAGTCAATATGTATTCTTACAGTGATGCTTGATAGACATATATAGTTAATGAAAACAAATGGAGAAAATTTGCCTCTAAAGACAATACTTGGAATTTCATTTTGATCTGCATAAGATAATTAAAAAATTAAAAAATCCAGCAAATTATTAAATGATTTTTCTTATAACATAGTTAAAATACATGACTAATAAATGTTTTGTCAAAAAAGTGGTTTATTGGCATGAAAGTTTGTTTCAAAGAATAAGATATCATTGCAGGAAAGGATAATAACAGAGGACTTCTTTAAAGCTACATAAAAATTAAGCAAGTTATGAGCTTAAGGTAGTCCAGTACTCCCACTCATAACAGTCAAAGAAACTGAATAAAATATTTACAAGTGTATTTGAAAGTATCAAATGACTGCTGAGCAAAAACAAAAGAAATTGAGTGGTAACATAGAGAAAGGAGTTGCACAGTAATGACTGAGAATTCTATAGCATTTGCTTACTTTTAGACTACCATTCTTGTGGAGAACCAGAATATAGGGCTGCTGCCAAGGAAGAAAGAGATAAACAAGTGGAATTTTTGGTAATCTTATGGGTCAAAGAAGACTAAAATAGAAGTTCAAGGCTGCTTTGAATAGCCAATAAGGACCTAGAAAGAAGGGAAGTGCATCAGACTGATCTTGACATACTGACAGTTTTCTTTTTAAGCATTTGCCAAATTCTTGAATTGAGCAAAGCAAAAGGATAAGAAACAAGAATAAAGGGTCTGAAGGGTTAAAATGATCAATCCATTAAAAGACAGAGCGATTCTAAATGTTAATACACCAAACAACATAGTTTCAAAATACTTGAAGCAAAGCTGTAAGAGTTGAAAGTAGAAATAAATTAATCTACAATCATGAATTGTGACCTAAAAACTACACTTGCAACATTTGAGAGAACAACTAGACAAAAAACTCAGCAAATATGAAGAAGAACTGAATACCACTTTCAGATAACAAGAATTACTTGAAATATTTCACCCAATAACAGCAGGATAAACATTATTTTCACGTCTAGGAATTTTCCACAAAGCCATACCATACCCTGACTCACAAACAAACCTCAACAAATTTAAAAGAATTGAGCTCATACAGAGTATACTCTTTAATAATATGGACTTAAATTAAAAATCAATAATAGAAAGGCAACAGAAGAATCTTGAAACAATTGGAAATTAAGCAACACAATTCTAAACAACATATGGGTCAAATAAGTCTTGGGGAAGTAAAAAATATTTTGAACTGAATAAGATAAACATACAGTATATCAAAATATTTGGGACACAACTAAAACAGAACTAAGTAGTATATTTATAACACTAAATTTTGACATTAGAAAAAGAAGCATCTCAAATTAATAATCTAAGTTCCTACCTAGAGAAATTAGAAAAAAAGAGGAAAATAAATGCAAGACAAGCAGAAGAATGAAATAATAAAGATAAAAGCAGAAATCAGTGAAACTAAAGCCAAAAATTAATAGAGAAAATAAATTTAAAAGTGCTTTTATAAAGCAAAAATAAAATTAGTAAACATCTAGCAGGACTGACAAACATTTAAAAAATGGAAAACACAAATTACCAATATCAAAAATAAAACATGTGGCATCACTACAGATCTTGAAGTCATTAACAGAATTCTAAGGGACTATTACAAACAACTCTATACACATTTATTTGTCAACTTAGAAATATATGTGAATAGCTTACCTATATGCATAATTATCATGGAGAGCAGTAACAATTATGTATCTTATTAAACAACTGCTCAATTAAACAAAAAAGAGACGAATTTTTTGAAAATCACAAACTACCAAAACACAACCAAGATGAAAGAGCAAACATGAATAGTACTGTAACCCTTAAAGAAATTACATTTGTATTTAAAGATATTCCAAAGGAAACTTCTAGTTCCAGATGGTGTCAGAGGATAATTTTATCAAATATTTAAAGAAGAATTGACACCAAATTTATACATTTGTTCCAAAAATTAAAGAGGAGAAAACATTACCCATTGGATTTTATAAAGTCAATAATATATTGATATCAAAATCAGAGAAAGTACCAAACAAGAAAACTATAGATCAATATCTCTCATGAACTTTGATTAAAAATCTTCAATAAAATACTAGCCAATCAATTTTAACAAAGTATAAATAAATAATATGCCATGTTACTTTAGGTATGCAAAGTTGGTTCATCATTTGAAAATCAATCAGTGAAATCCATCATAATAACAGGTTAAAGAAGAAAAGTCATATGATTATATCAATCGATGCAGAAAAAAGCATTCGGCAAAATTTAACATACATTCTTTATAAAAACTCTCAGCAATCTGTGAATATAGAGGGGCTTTCTCAATTTGATAAAGGGTACTTAAAAAACTTTATAGCTAATGTTATACTTAATGGTGAAAGATTTAAATCCTTCACCTAAGACTGAAAACAAGGGGAGCATATCCATGCTTATCATTCAAATTCAACATAGTGCTGGAAGTTCTAGTCAGCCAAAAAAAGGCATGTAAAGGAAATAAAGGGCATATATATCAGAAAAGAAGAAATAAAAGTGTCCTTATTTGAAAATGACACAATTGTTTACATAGAAAAATTCTAAGCAATCCACAAAGTTAATCTACTAAAGCTAAGATGGGAGTTCAGCAAGGTTGCAGGATTCTATATGCATTTTTTTAAAAAATGAATTATTTATTTGCATACTAACAATAAGAAGATGTGCACTAAAACTAAAAATATGGCATTACTTTCTCTTTTTTTTCTTTTGGTTTTTCCTCTGTCTTAACTACTTGCAATTTGTTTTGTTCTCTACGTATTATTGTTTTTTTTTAACTTTTAAATTTTTTTATTTTAAACCTGTGGAGTGCAATTCAGGGCTAGGTATACAAATATTCAGTGTGCAGGTACCCTTGTTGATGAGGTGTGCCCTCCCTTCCCCAGGCATATTTCCACTACTGTCAATCCCATCTCCCTGCACCCCCCCCAGCCCCCCGCAGTTTCCCGCTACTGTCAATTCTTTTCTTATAGTATTACGATAGCTTGTAATGGTCCACGTATGAGTGAGAACATGTGATATTCAGTTCTTTGTTTTTGTGAATGATCACTCAGTATTATAGACTCTAAGTCCATCCAGGTTGCTGCGAAGTTCATGATGTTGTTCTTCTTTATGTCTGCATAATATTCCATTGCATATATGTACCATTTTTTAAATCCAGTCCTCTTTTGATGGGCAGCACGGTTGGTTCCATGTTCTTGCTATTGCGAACAATACTGCGATAAACATAAGTGTGCAAGCATCTTTTTTATAGAGTGATTTGAATTCTTCCAGGTATATTCCCAGTAAGGGGATTGCGGGGTCATATGGAAGGTAGATTTCTTTTTTTTATTTTTGAGTTGGAGTCTCACTCTGTCGCCCAGACTGGAGTGCAGTGGCCACTCCCGGCCACCGCAGCCTCGACCTGCTGGTCTCCGGCGATCCTTCCGTCTCAGCCTTCCAAGTAGCCGGAATTACAGGCATGTGCTACCACGCCCGGCCGATTTTTTGATTTATTGTAGAGATGAAGTCTCGCTGCTCAGGCGGGTCTTGAACCCGTGGGCTCAGGCAATCCACTCACCTCAGCCTCCCAAAGGCACGGGATTACAGGCTGAGCCACCTAGCCTGGCTGGAAGGTCGATTTTTATAACTTTTAGGAATCTCCACACTGTTTTCCACAGAGGTTGTACTAGTTTACATCTCACCAACAGTGTAGAAGTGTTTCCTTTTGGCAGCATCCTCTCCAGCATCGGTTATTTTTTGAGTTATTGATGATGGTCATTCTGACTGGAGTAAGGTGGTATCACAGCATAGTTTTAATTTGCATCTCCTTGATGACTAGTGAGGCTGAACATTTTTCCATGTGTCTGTTGGCTGCTCATATGTCTTCTTTTGAGAACTATCTATTCATATCTTTTGCCCACTTTGTAACGGGACTGTTTGTTTTTTTCTTTTCAGCATGTTTCAGTTTCTTGTAGATCCTAGATGTTAGGGCTTTGTCAGACATGGAGTAGGCAAATATTATTTCCCAGTCTGTGGACTGTCTCCCTGCTCTCTTGATGGTTTATTTGGGTTAGCAGAAGCTTGACAATTTGATGAGGTCCTGTTTGTCTATCTTATCTCTTATGGCATGGGTACTTAGGGTTTTGATCAGGAATTGGTTGACGGGTCCAATTTCCCTAAGAGTGTCTCCTGTATTTTCTAAGGTTCTTATAGTTTGAGGTTTTACCTTTAGGTCTCTGATCTATGTAGAGTTAATTTTTGTATATGGGGATAGGTAAGGGTCCTGTTTCAATCTTCTGCATGTGGTCAGCCAGTTTTCCCTGCACCATTTACTGAATAGGTTCTTATCTCCCCTGTGGTTGGTGTTGGAGTCTTTGTCAAAGATGAATTGGTTGAGAAATTGAGATTTTGCTTCTGGAATCTCAATTCTATTCCATTAGTCTATATGTCTGTTCTTGTACCAATGCCAGGCTGTTTTGATTATTGTAGTTTTATAATAAAGTTTAAAGTCTGAGAGTGTGATACCTCCTACTTTTTTTTTTTCTGAGGGTTGTTTTGGCTATTCTTGATCATTTATATTTTCATATGAATTCCTGTATTGTTGTTTCTAGGTCTGAGAAGAATGTTGCTGATAATTTGATGGGTATTGCATTAAATCTATATATTGCCTTGGGTAGAATGGACATCTTAACAATGTTGATTCTTCCAATTCATGAGCATGGAATATTTTTCCACTTGTTTGTGTCATCTTTGATTTCTTTGAGCAATGTTTTATAGTTTTCATTGTAAAGGTCTTTCACATCTCTGGTTAGGAAGATGCCAAGGTATTTCTTTTTTTTTGGCTATAGTGAATGGATTTGTGCTTTTTATTTGGGTTTCTATTTATTTATTATTGGTGTATAGAAATGGAATTGCCTTTTGCACATTTATTTCACATCCTGAGATTTTGCCAAAGTCCTTTATCAGTGCAAGGAGGTTTTTGACAGATTCTCTTGGGTTTTCAAGGTATGTAATCATGTCATCTGCAAAGATAGATAGCTTGACTCCCTCTTTTCCTATTTTCATACTCCTGATCACCTTCTCTTCTCTTATTGCTCTGCTAAGACTTCCAAAACTTTGTTTAACAGGAGGAGTGAGTGGACATTCTTGTCTTGTTCCAGTTTTCGGGGGGAAATGGTTCCAATTTCTGTCTGTTTAGCAGTATGCTGACTGTGGGTTTCTTGTAGATGGGTCTAACTATTTTGAGATATGTTCCATCTATGCCTAGATGTTCGAGGGTTTTTACCAAGAAGGAGTGCTGGATTTTATCAAAAGCTTTTTCTGCATCTAATGATATAATCATGTGGTTTATGTTTTTACATCTGTTGATGTATTTAATTATGCTTATGGTCCTACGAATGTTGAATCAGACTTGCATCCTGGGGATGAAGCCTACTTGGTCATGATGGAAGATTTTTGAGATATGTTGTTGAATCCGGTTTGCAGGGATCTTGTTGAGAATTTTAGCATCTATGTTCATCAAAGATATTGGCCTGTAGTTCTCTTTCTTTTTTGAATCTTTACCTGACTTGGGTATCAATGTGATGTTAGCATCATAAAATGATTTGGGGAGAGTTCCATTTTTCTCAGTCATCTGAAATACTTTCAATAGGATTGGTATTAGTTCCTCCTTATATGTTTTATATAATTCTGCTGGAAAGCCATCTGGTCCAGGACTTTTTTTGTAGATAGCTTTCTTATGACATAGTCAATTTCCTGGGTTGTTATTAGTGTAATTAGTGTCTCAATTTCTTCTTGTTTCAACCTAGGGAGGTTGTGTGATGTCACAAAGTCCTCCATTTCCTTTAGGTTTTCAAGTTTGTTTAGCATTATTTTCAATTGTTCAAAAGAAAGACAGGGTTACTTAGGTGTCATTCCAGTAAAACATGTAGTGTATTTGTTTGCTAAAAATTATAAACTGCTGATATAAAAAAGTCAAAGACCGTTATAGAGAGACAAACCATGTTTATGAATTTGAAAATTCAACATTATAATGATGTCAGTTCTCTCCAGACTGATATATCATTTCTATCAACATTCCAGTAAGAGTTTTGTATTTATAGTTTATTCCAAAATGTGTATGGAAAAGCAAAGAAACTAGAATAGATAATATCATTTTGAAAAAAGAAAGAAAATGGGAGGATTTAGTCTAAATTATATAATTTCAAGGCTTATTATATAGCTGTAGTAATCCAGACTGTGTGGTACTGATGGAGGGATAGATCAATGAAACAGAATAGAGAACCCAGAAATAGATCTATGTAAATATTTTTAATTGAATTTTTACAAAGATGCAAAAACATTTCAGTTGAAAAGTCTTTTCAACAAACTTTGCTGAAGCAATTGGACATCCACAGGTACACACACAAGCCTAGACCGGTCTTCTCTATGATGGAAAAAATATGTTAAAATAGAATCTTAACTTATGTGTAAAATTTTAAAATATGAAACTTTTAGAATAAAGTATAGGAAAAAATCTTTAAGATCCCAAAGCAGGCAAACTGAGTTTCATGTAAGTTAAAAAGTTTTGTGAAAAGGACTTAATAATGCTAGGCTTGGTGGCTCAGTCTGTAATCCCACACCTTTGAGAGGCTGAGGTGAGTGAATTGCCTGAGCCCACGGGTTCGAGGCCCACCTGGGCAGCGAGACCTCATCTCTACAATAA